>NC_060887.1:6552492-6619992 GCF_014805685.1 Silurus meridionalis | reverse complement strand
TTTTATTTTATATTTTAATTTAATTGATGATTTATTTATTTATATATATTTTGTCACATTTCACATTAGAATGAATGAATTATAGAATGAAAGTTGTTCATAATTTAAGCTAATAGTTAAATCCAGCTTCATGAAGATCTGCTTTTATATGGTGTGGATGATGTGGAAGATCTCCTGCTATAGAGCTCCTGTTTAAAACACTTTGGGGTGAATGTGAACGCTGACTGCACCCCCTTGTTTGCAGCTCGTCCAAATGAATACCACTTTAATCCAGTTTACAGCAGAAGTCACACCTCCACAAACCACAGCTGCTCCGAAACACACGTCACCACTCACACTATGAGTTTCAAGATTTCAGGGAGGACAAAAAGAAAAGAAACTGTTGATATTTAATCAGCACTAAAGTTTAAATGAAAGAGTTTTGCTTTACTGATGTAAATTAATATTTTATTATTGTCATTTTTCATTTTTATATTTTTTTATTACTTTATATTCAATTTTCATTCCTAATTAATACAAAATGAAGAACATTTTTACTACTTTTTATTTAGTATAATCTTCAAGACTCATTAATGAAAATAAATTAAATAAATAAATAAAAAAATATTTAATAAAACTTAAAAAATAAGAATAAAAAAAAAAGGAACCATCTTGGATTTTTCAATTACACACACACACACACACACACACACACACACACACACACACACACACCCCGAGATAAAGGTTTTGTATGGGAATCAAGTTAGCAAGTGGGTTTTGCATTGAGGACTTGTTTGTCTTATAGTGTGAAATAAAAAAAAAAATCTTTCTTCAGGTGTGAAGGGTGAGTATACCACAAGTCTGTGCAAGTGTGTGTGTGTGTGTGTGTGTGTGTGTGTGTGTGTGTGTTCTGCTTTGCATGCAGCCACAGCTATCTTTACTAATCGGGACTCTCAGGGGAGACTCAGGGTTCATTATGGTGCTTTCTATGTACACACAGGTGTGCAGGACTCATGTGTAGTGCAGCTTTAAAGAACATCACTAAGAAAAGAAAGTTTTCTCTGATCAGCCCAGAGGGCAAATGAAGCACCAAAACTGCATGATGAAGCTGAGGAGGATGAAGAGTGTGAAGATCCAGCAGGGGGCGCTCATCATCCTCCAGTGACTCTTACAAATGCAGTGTATTTACAAAAGAACTGGGACACATGACTTCTCCAGCCTCTTTACAACAAACCTTTTTAAAATATATTTAATGACTAAGTTCTTACAGACATCAACCTGCTTTCCTGCTTACCTGAATTCACTCAAATGCAACTTATAATCTACACAATATGGACAAAAGGTTGAAGACACCTGACCATAAGATTAATCTTTGTGTCTTTTTGAACGTCCCGTTCCACATCGAGTCTCCATTTGCAGTTAGAAAAATGTTGAAATCTACATGAAATTAAAACTTTTCACGTGTTTAATTCTCTAATCAACATGAAGAAATATTGAGGTTTGATACTAATGTACGTTTATTATCAGTGAAACTGAACTCAACATACAGCATGAAGAATAAATTTCCATGTCAGTGTTTTAAAGTAATGACGTAAATCTTCAGGACACCAAACGGAACCTTTGCTATGTTTCCACACGGACGGTTTTAATCGCCGGATTTGTGCACAATGGTGGATTTAATGTTGTTTTTTTATATCTGAGTAATGAGAAAAAGACGTCGTGTGTGTGTCTGTGTGTGTGTGTCTGTGTGTGTGTGTGTGTGTGTTGCGTTGAAGGTTTTAATTTCGCCTCTTATATATTTGTGAAAATGAAATGAGTTTGCGTTAATATATATGTATATTTATTTTTATATATTTGTGACAAAAGTCAACAGTATTCAGTATTACAAACTTTTAGAAATAATCCATAAATAATTAAATCATTCCGGTTCAGTCAACAACAAAAGTCTGAAGTGTTTCGGTTGTTCACAGAAACAGAATCCAAAATCTAAAGCAGTGTTTTAATTCACAGGAAATTCAGAGATTCATCAGACACGCGTCTGTGATTTAATGAGGTTGAACACACCGATTATATCTCCAGCATGACATCCACTCATCCCTTATCAGTGATACTACAACACACACACACACACACACACACACACACGGCTGTGCGTTTCTGAAAACAACTAAATTTAACGCAGACGAGACTTCGACTAGACTTCCCGCTTTGTCGCCTAAACTTTCTAAGAACGAGCTGCATAATGAGTCAAAAATGTCGTTAATCAGGAGGCGTTTTGTTGGAAATGACTTTCAGCTTGAATGATATGTGTTTAGGGGATTTTAGAGTTTCGTGTTTTGCGTGTGTGTGATACATTTTCATTCCTTTCCCACACCACCAGGAGGCGCATAAAGAACAGGGCTGCAACTCTTAAAGTGTTTCTCTGAGCGATCCTGTCTTCAGGCCTCTCACCACACACTCGCTCGTAGGAGTTAATGGTATTCGTGGTTGGGAGATGAGAAAATTCTGTTGAACTTTAGCAAGGGACAGAAAATACCAGTCAATGTTCATAGATTTAAGCAGAATTTCTTCTCTAATGTCGTCCAGTTTCAGATGCAGTCTCCATTTTAATCTCTAGGTTGAACACTCAGCAGCAGCTGGTCCACTGAGAACTTCAGTGCAGTGATGGACAGTAACAAAGTCAATAAAATGCGTTCTTGTACTAAAGTAGTTTTTCCACGTATCTGTACTTCACTGAAGTGTTTCCATTTGTGGAGGTTTTTACTGTAACTTCACTACATTTCACATTTAAATCTCCTCCGCTTTACTACATTTAGTGAAATCAGTCGTTTCTTTATATTTGTGAGGATAGAAACATGGCGGTGGTGGAACATCAGAGAGTCAACAATCAGGATCGAGCACACGCTCTGTTTTACACGTGTTCTGATCGGCACTTAGTGAATGTAAGTAGAAGGTTTTGCTTGTGAAGGTGTTGGATGTGAATCCAGGTCATATTTGTATATTTATAAGTGTAAAAGATGATTCATATATAAACTTGATTCACCACCTACGTGTTTTCAAGAAACTTTCTGTATCAAATGGAGAGTTTTTAGCAGATTTGAAGAAGAATGCAAATTTAGTTTCAAAATGATCAACACTCAACACCCCTCATGCGAAAGTCAGTGAAGCTTTTCCTTGAGAGAATAACACCGAGATCACTTCCTGTAATGTGGGGAAAATTTGGTGTGTTGGATCGCAGCATTACTTCAACTATAACACTGCAGTTTGCTCAAATTGTTCTACGAAACTGCTTTTCTCAGCTCTGTGCTGCTCGAGTACTGAAACTTCAACACATGGCAACTTTTGAGTTTCAGGTACAATACAACTCAAACCGGTTTTCTATGAAATCGTCGTGCTTACAATTACTCATTATTTTAAACATCTGTTAATCACAAATGACAATCAAACCATGAGCTTTGTGCTGTTGTTGCTGTTCTACATGATACTTCTTGTTATAATAAGTTCCACTCTTCTGAGGAGACGTTCCACTAGATTTTGTGGAGATTCATTCAGCCACAAAAAGTGTGTTAGTAAAATCAGGCACTGATGAAGGTGGGGTGAGAAGGTTCCTGGGGTGCAGTCAACATGGAAAATTCCTTCCAAAAGTGTTCAATTGAGTTTAAAGCTCTATAGCATTAGATCTTAAAGCAGATCATAATTGAGATGTCTTGGTGCACAAATATCATGCTGGAACAGGTTTGGGCCTCCTAGTTCACGTGAATGGACATCCAGAAACGTCCTAAGTATATTAAGAACATGGAAGACTAAAATATGTCTGATAGTTTTTCAGTCTCCTTATGGTGGATGTACATAGTGTTGTGTGTCAGTTTCCACCTTTTAACACTAGAGGTCAGTGTTCTGCTTTGTTACTGTAGTTACTGATTAGTTTCAGAGTGAAAGTGAACTGAAGGTGAACTGAAGGTGATGATGATGGTGGTGTTTATATACAGGTGTTGATATATACAGGTTTCACAGAAGCATTTCCACGCAAGCTTTTTCTCACGCCTCACACTAACGAGAAGCCGATTCATGCTTTCATTTACAAAGTGTTTGGACAGAAAGCAGCAGCAGCAGCACGAGTTCTTCAGTTCACTTTCCTTTCCAAGATTCAAATATAAATAATCAATAATGGTAAGTTTTTATTTACTGTACTTACTGTACATGCAGGCAAACTTTTGAACTTCCTCCCAGAAGACACACTTCCCCTCTCACTCAGAAAAGAGGCCTTCAGTGTGCTCAAAGTTCTTTTTAGTCAGATATTATTTCATGCTGATGTATATGTATATCGATGTGTAAATTATGCATGAATGTGTAATTCTATTCATTTACATTTATTTACGTGTGTTCTCTTTTTTTTCAGAATGATCTGATTCATTATCAATTTTAGTTCTGATGCATTTTTTTACTTTTTGTTCACTGCTTCATATGTTCAATAATATGAGTATTTATTAATCTGTATGTTTGTAGATCTTTTTTTTAATTGTTCCCTTTTTCTGGTAACTTGATCATTATTGTTTTTCCTTCTTATTTTTGTGTGTTACAGTAGAAATGCTGGTGATTCTCCGTGTATCTTCATGTCCCCTGTGGAATCCTGAGCTCCTGCGCTGTGAGTTACTCACGTCCTCTACACATCCTCTACACGTCCTCTACACGTCCTCTACACGTCCTCTACACATTTGGGGGTTTGTGCTTCACAAAAGTGAAATGTAATGGGAAGTTTGTGAACATGTCGTATTTCATTGCACTTCAGTGTTGAGTGTGAATGTGAAGCTGCTCCATTTATTCAGAAACACACTCACATGAAGCAAAGATCTAAAAATAAATAGCAAATTTTCATCTTCATAACTAATCATTGTCTCCTGAAATGAGCAGGAATGAAACGATGCACTCGTGAGACTCTCTCATGGTCGAGGAATGAACAAGTTTACGTTATTTGATCGTTCGTCTTTAATTCCTCACCACTGATTTGTTTATCAGACTTAATATTGTTAGTAATTTGCCTCCTACTCACCCCTGGTGCACAGGCATGGACTTGTTCCTCTTTTGTAAGGAAGGAAGTGCACTTCCTCCAAACACTTATCTTGACTTTCCAACAACACTGAAGGTTCTACCACATTACAGTCAGGGCCGTGTGTCAGTGTATGACAGTAAAACATTTACATTTAAGGTGATTGATGTGATTGTCCTTATAATTGTCCGTGTGTGGTATGGTGTGGTATAAAGTGACCGTGTGCAGTATGGTGTGGTATAAAGTTACCGTGTGCGGTATGGTGTGGTATAAAGTTACCTTGTGTGGTATGGTGTGGTATAAAGTGCCAGTGTGCGGTATTGTGCAGTATAAAGTGTCCGTGTGCGGTATGGTGTGGTATAATGTGACCGTGTGCGGTATGGTGTGGTATAATGTGACCGTGTGCGGTATGGTGTGGGATAATGTAACTGTGTGCAGTCCACTATCACCTCCTTAGTCCTACTGACGTTCAAGAGAAGGTTGTTCTCCTGGCAACATCTCTCCAGGTTTTTAACCTCCTGTAGGTGGGCCGTCTCGTCGTTGTTGGAGATCCGGCCCACCACAACAGTGTCATCAGCAAACTTGATGCTGGTGGTGGAGTTGGAAGTGGCCACACAATCGTATGTGTATAGTGAGTACAGCAGGGGGCTCACAACACAACCCTGGGGAACTTCAATGCTGAGGGTGAGGGTGGATGAGGTGTGTTTTTGTAAATGGGGGGTTAGTTAGGGGTGAAGGGGTGGAGGGGGTGATGGGGTGTATTATGAGATGAGTGGGGGTAAATGGTGGGTGAGTGAGGGGTAAAGGGGGGTGATGGGGTGAAAGATCTAGTCTTTGATCTTTTTTTAAAGAGCAGCTGTATATTGAATTTTGTCTGTTTATTTAACATCAAAGCTTTTTTACTCACGTTGCTCACATACTTACAGAAGGATGTCATAACTTTCCTGTGTTGTCAGATCTGCTCAGCAGCTTCTGCTTGGTTTTGCGAATATAAAATATTACACGAGCTTCATAGAATTTCTTCTGTTCATTTCACAATGATGTGAGTTCACAGCTGTCATTTACTGTGTTATTTTTCTGGTTGTGACGTCGGGGTGAGATTCTGAGGAAAGGAGTGACATTGAAGAGTGGGTTAGTCCTCGAGCTGAAGGCTGAAGGACACGTTCACTAGGGAAGACACACCAGACACACTGATTAGTCATACAGTACATTTTTTTTTTGTTTTTTTTTTTGCAATATTTCGGTGACAGACATGTTACAATGATATTATGAAATCGGAAAAAGATCATTCTTAAAAAACATATAGGAGACTGCAAAGCATTTCCAAAACAAACCTGATTCTTCATGTTAACAGTCCTAAAGAAGTTTCACTGAAGCCTTCAGAAGAAATTCTTACACAGCATTAAATCTGCCACACACACTGATATGTGCTGTATATAACCTGTGTGCATGTGGTCTCTGATGCCTCCAGGGAATTTTTACAGCATCTAAACCACTGGCTGTAAATATAAAGATACTGTATGTTCTATGTGGTTGAAAGCAGTTCACGCGTACTGGTGTGTTTAAAGATCTTTACACTGAATCTTTGGGTTTCTTGTAGTGCATAAGTTTAATTTTAAATCCGACTCTTCAGGTTAGCGTTTCCCTTTATTCACTTCTGTGTTTCCTCTGTGTTTCCTCTTATTGTTTCTAACACACACACACACACACACACACACACACACACACACACACACACACACACACACACACACTAGGTTTAAAGGGGCATCCCTGGTGACTGGGAAAAAAAAAACACAGTATATAATAACAAAAAAAATTATAAATCAGAAAATCTGGTTGATGCAGAACAAGTGAAGAAAACAGCTAAAAGCCCCTCGAGTTCTAGATCTAGAAACGAAACCTACAACTGAATATGTTTATCTGTTTCTCACTTGCTGAAACTGCTGAGAGAAGTTGATGTTCTTCTTCTCACTTCAATTCACATTTAAACCAGTTTACAAGAATCGACGAGTCGGAGTTTGACACTCGTAACAGCCACGCCTCGAATCGGGCAGCATGGAGGATCGTATCGGAGCTGTGTCTTATTGTATTCTACTTTTCTTCATTAGAGTAGATTAGATTGAACTTGGTCACTGCACGAGTTACGGTACAAGGCGATGAAATGCGGTTATTATACCAGAAGTGCATTAATAGCAGTGTTGAATATTTACATACCGTGTTTCCCCTGAAAATATCACCAGGACTTATATTATGTTTAATGTCCTCACTTAGTGTTCTAATGAGCTCCACTCTTCTGAGAAGATGTTCCTCTAGATTTTGTGGAGATTCTTTCATCCACAAGGGTGTTATTATAGTCAGATGCTGATGGAGATGAGGTGAGGAGGCCTGGGGCAGGAGGCAGTCAGTGTTCACATTCATCACAAAGCTTTGCAATAGAGTTGAGGCCCGAGCAAAATCTTGCACTCCAACCCACGTAAATGATCTCTTGAGTGATAAGAAGCTTCGTGCACATGCTGGAACAGGTTTGGGTTCAGGAGAAAGAAAAGAGAAAATTGTATGCCAGTGCACCTAAAGACGTCTTGTACCTTCTGGTGTCAGTTTGGAGAAGAACTAAATGTGGCTGGAAAAATCAGGTGTCCAAATACTTTTTATCCATATGGGGGATTTGTACTAAATAACACTGCTAACGGTTTGTATTTGAATCAAGCGCGTGACAGACTGAGCGACGTGATGCATTAATGATTTGCTTAGAAGAAAAAAAAAAAAAAAAAAGGATGTCATGCTATTGGTCTTCATGGTCGCTTCCTCCACAACACACAGGATGTAGAGAAGGTGTGATGAACTGCATATTTATATTAGCTGTCTCCTGTTCAGAATGTGGCTTCCTCATGAGATCTCGACCACACACACACACACACACACACACAATCACGCACAATGTCGTTATCTTTCTATCTTTCTGTTTGTTTTTTCCTGTCGAAATCTGTCGCCTTTTTTTGATGCTGGTTAAATTCAATAAGCAGAAGTGAAAAATGTTCATTGTAAAACACGGTTATTTATTTCATCAACACATTCATCAGGCTAGAAAATGCTACAAATGCGGCGCGTTTGAATTGTCAGATTTTTTTGATTGATAGCGAACAAAGGCTCAGTTTTGAATCAAGAAAAAAAACCAAAAACACATGAGATCATCCAACCACGTTTATAATGCTACAGCAGAAACCCACCAACGATTCTTGCAAATGCGATAAAGATGCTCTGTTGCATACGATCACCAAGTAAGGAAAGAAGACAGGAGACTTTTTATAATGCTTGAATAAATCCATTCTAATCCAGGCTGCATCATGTCTCCAGAGGATGATGATATGTAGAATACGACACGTGACTCAAAATCACAGCAGCACAGAATTATTTAAAAACGCATGTGAAGTGTGTGTAATAAGCCTTAATATTGAAGCGATGATGGCCATTTTTATTATGTACAATAATGCAAACTATGTAAAATGATTCACCCACCACCATGTTTCACTGTTGTTGTGTTAATTTCAGTTTTATGTTGTAATACTGCAGAATGGGGCAGATTTATATATAATGTATGGCCAAACATAGGTGAACATTTACATCCTTCCTTATGTGTATTTAATTGTCTAGATTATTTTTGTATTCTGTAAGATTAGAAAATCTTATTATTAAAACTGAAGGGCTCGGGTTTCACAATGTCCCTGTGCATAAGTGAGATTTATACAGATATGGTTTTCAAAGCCCTGGTCAGAAGCTCGCTGTGGACCTGAGAGGTGACCTGGAATGCTAAGTGTGGCAAGCCTTAATGTCCAACATCATTGTCCGGTCTCAATGATGTACAAGCCTCCCTCAGTGGTGCCCCAAAATCTGGTTGAAAGCCTTCACAGGAGGGGGTCCTTGGTGGTATTTTGAATAGGATGTTCTGTAAGAACCTTTTGGGTGCAATTGGGACAAACTTACACTTATAAAAGAACATATTCATTTCAAGCTGCTTTGAGACAATGTTCATTGTTAAAAGCTCAATACAAATAAACATGAATTGAATTGAATTGATTTGGTCATATATTATATATAAACAACTCTATTTTTATGCCTTTTTGTTTTCAGGAAACATGTTGACATAAATCATATACCAAATAAAAATCTTTAATCCGTACATTAAAACCTTTTGGTCGGTTTGAAGGCAACATGAGATTCTTTTTTGAATGGATCATAGTCTGGTATTGTGATCCTCCACCCTTCAGAAGGCAGTGGAACGTTCCTCCACGCTTGTGGACTGGGAATACACTGAAGCTGCAGCCTGGGTCATGTATTCTTTCATACACTGCACTTGGAAGCATGGGGTCTGGCGCAGAAGCCTGGCGAGATGCCTCCTGAATTTCTGACCCACAAACACGTAGAGGAACGGGTTGAGGCAGCTGTGTGAATACGCCACGGCTTCGGTGACCTGCAGCAGCAGCCGGATGGTTTTGCTGAGTTCACACCCTGGAGGCAAGATGAGCTTCATTTCCAGTGCACTGAGGAACGCTGCGATGTTGTACGGTATCCAGCAGCAGAAGAACACCACCATGACCATGGCAACTAGACGAATGGCCAGTTTTTTGGAATTACGAAGCGTCTTAAGCTTCCGGAGCACCATCGAGTAACAAAATCCCACAACGATCAGTGGAATTAGCAGCCCCAAAACATTCATTTTGAAGATAGCCTTACTTCTGACATCACTGTATTGATCATTCTTTGGATACGCGCTGCAAACATTTTGAGTCGCGTTGTTTTCAACTCCAAGATGCAGAAGTTCAGGAAATGAAGACGCAACAGCAAAAATCCAGACGAAGATGCTCGCTAAAATCCCATAAGTCTTTGTACGGATCCTCAAGGCGAACACAGAATGGACGATCGCCAAGTATCTGTCGAAGCTCATCAGCACGATAAAGAAAATGCCGGCGTAAAACCCGATGTGGTACACGCTGAGGACCAGGATGCACATGACCCTACCAAAAACCCAGGTACTTCTGGCATAATGAGCCAAAAAGGGGAGAGTGAAGATTAGCAGCAGGTCAGCGATGGTCAGGTTCAGGAGAGACACGTCAGTCATGCTTTTCAACTGAGCACCTTTCAGGATCACCCACAGCACCAGCAGGTTTCCCAGCAAACCCACCACGAAGAACACGGAGTAGAGCAGTGGGAGAATGCGGCTTGAATGGGGGCCGTATTCACATGGTTCAGGAGGTAAATCACCGTAATCATATTCAGTGGTAGAAATAAATTCAGAACTGAAAACAGAAAAGACAGAATTCCTCCATGAGATTTAAGAGAAAATTAAACATATTGGAATTCAGGCCTGAAATAGAATTTCATTATAGAATAGAAAAAGGTGGGATGAGATGAGATGAGATGAGATAAGATACGATAGAAGTTTATTAATACCAAAGGAAATTTTAATTAATGAATAAAAAAAAGCTCTGCATATTTTAAAGGCGAGACACAAATCCATCATTACTGCAGTGAATAAGGCAAAAACACAGGGTTTAGTAACAATAGCAGGAGCGAGATCAAGTGCTGAACGATGCGTATGGAAGCCGTACGGTAGCGTTACATTTTCCCTTGTTGAAGTAAAGACAAAATTTGCCAGGTTTCTAAAGATACGTCAATTCTCAGAACCTCAAACTGTTTCATAAAATTATGACTCACAATTTTTTAGTTACTGGATTTGAATGCAATTGTCTCATGGTCATGTTTTTGATTTCACTCTGGAAACCGTAAGTGCAGTACCGAGGACCCTCGCTGAGTCTTCCCTTCCCTACAGGTTAAGAAAAGTGTACTTTAAACTGGATTTCCAATTCAAAAGGTAGAAGATGTGTAGTACATTATTTCTCTCAGGGGTTATTTCCATTCCAGTTCTAGCATTTAAGAAGATTTTATAATATACTGCAGGTTAAACAGCATCAGTCATTCGACCTCTAATCACAAGGGTTCTTTCTTTGTTTTCATTTCCTGCTCTCATCCATGAAAAGACAAATAAATACACTATATATTATGAGTCAGAAGGACCTGAAGCTACAAACACATCCGAGACATTAAAAAATCTAGGATTGATAAAATCTATATATAATATCTGCATTGTAATGCATCCTCACCTGGTTGTTGTGTTCATCATCATCTTCACCATTCACGATCAGCCGATAGTCTGATTACTTCTGATTACTCTGAAGTAAAAGATTGATGGGGAAAAAAAGACGTAATAAATGAATCTGAAAGTTTAGGTGAAGCATCCAAGAGATTGCGCACGAGCTGCACACCACAGAGTGTGTAGTGTTTTGAAAGTACCAGCTCAAAAGATGAGTCAGTAAAGTGCTGAGTATGAAAATAAGTGTGAAAGTCTTCACTCTGGAAGCAAAGCAGACCTTGAAAATCAAGATTAACGCACAAAGCAATTCAAGAATTCAATTGACCCTGACACGTAGCATTGACCGCAGAGATTCTACAGGATACAACCCATAAGAAGGACAGAATTACACAAGCAGCTGGGACATTTTCTACTTACAAAATTTGAATGCAGTCCTTTGGGGCTCAAAGCTCAAACTGAAATGAGATGCTGTTGTGTTGGGCCTTTGTTTTTTTCACACTTCTGTTTTTTTTTCTTTTTTTTTACCCAACCCCCAGCCCTCAAGTGATGAGTAAGTGGGTTCTATGGAGACACGCAAGATGTTTGACACTTGACATTTTATTAGTTTGACCAGAAATGTGCGAATGCCTTTTGTGTGTGATTGTTCAGCCTGTGTTTACGCCTCCATGCACTGTGTTTTCCTGAAATCTAAAGGGAACTTGCTAAGATATGGGGTTATGTTCTTTCACAACGCTTTTATATCACCATGGATTCATGTACTGGGTCAAGATGTTCATTGGACGATTCATGAAACAATTTACTGGGGTTTTTTCATTTTACAAACCATGGCAAATATTTCAGTCAAACACACTCTTCTGCAGGAAATCAAACTTTGGCCTTAGATAGCACAGAAAAGCTAAGAAACTATCTAACACTGCACAGAGAACACCAGTGAGATCAGGAAACATCTCATGTCTATAGATATATTAGTGCAGGTTCAGTTAAATACAAGAAGGATCTTTTAGAAAGGTTGTGTGTTTGTACCGTGCTGTACTGTGATCTTACAGATGAAGAAAATAGTGTTTTATTTAAGAATTGATATGGATTTGTGGATAAGGCTGGGTTTAATCTCACAACAAGTGAAGAGATCATTATTAGGTGAGAAGCTCGAGAAAGTTTAAACTCTATAGAATGGAGTATGATGATGGAGTGGCCTTAAATCTCAAAGCTCCCTGATATCAGTTTCACAAGTTCCTACTCTGCATTTAACTATTATCTAACAAAAAGGGAAGATAATAATAATGTTTATGACCTCAACAATGATTGGACTGTAATGAACTGACATTATGTGTCACCCAGATGAAGGTGTGTTCCCTTTTGAGTCTGGTTCTTCATCATACCATCTCAGGGAGTTTTCCTTTCCTCTGTAGCCACTGGATCAGCCTGTATGGAGAATTATATGAGGACTAATTTATTTACAGTAAAATTTAGAGTTGCAATCTATGTTTTCCTGCCCTTGTTAAAATATCTATAAAATCTATTGATTGTTGGACTGTATGAATGGACAGATGTTTTGATGTGTTTGACGGCAAAGACATAATTTCATCTGTCCATACATACAGTCCAACAATTTACACTCTGACCCCAGAAGTGTTGTGGTTAATCTGTACTACAGTTTCCACTTAACCACAACACTTCTGTGGTCAGAGTCTCAATTCTTCTTCTTCTTCTTCTTCTTCTTCTTCTTTTGGCTGCTCCAATTAGGGGACACAACAGCGGATCATCCGTCTCCATACCACCCTGTCCTCTACATCTGCTTCTTTCAAACCAACTACCTGCATGTCTTCCCTCACCACATCCATAAACCTCCGCCTTGGCCTTTCTCTTTTCCTCCTACCGGGTGGCTCCATCCTCAGCATTCTCCTACTGATCAGAGAATGCTGCCTGCACTCTTTTCTTCACTTCTCTAACACACTCTCCATTACTTTGCACTGTTGACCCCAGGTACCTGAACTCCTCCACCTTCTCCACCTCTTCTCCCTGCAACCGCACCCCTCCACTGCCCTCCCTCTCATTCACACACATGTACTCTGTCTTACTCCTACTGACTTTCATTCCCCTTCTCTCCAAGAGGATGGCATGAAACCATACTGTTGCTCACAGATGGTCACCTCTTCTCTCAGCCTGGCTTCCACTACTCTTTCCCATAACTTCATGGTGTGACTGATCCACTTCATTCCCCTGTAGTTACTGCAGGTCTGCACATCTTAAAGATGTATGCTTAAAGATCAGTACCAGCACACTCCTTCTCCATTCCTCAGGCATCTTCTCACCTTCCAGAATCCGGTTAAACAATCTGGTTAAAAACTCCACTGCATCTCTCCTAAACATCTCCACGCTTCTACCGGCATGTCATCTGGTCCAAACGACTTTCCACTCTTCATCCTCTTAATCACTGCTCTCACTTCCTCCTTACTAATCCTATCTACATCCTGCTTCACCATCTCCACATCATCCAACCTTCTCTCTCTCTCTCTCATTTTCCTCGTTCATCAGCTGCTCAAAATACTCCCTCCATCTTCTCAACACACTCTCCTCACTAGTCAACACATTTCCATCTCCATCCTTTATTGCTCTAACTTGCAGTACATCCTTCCCAGCTCAGGTCCTCTGCCTGGCCAATCACTACAAATCCTTTTCTCCTTCCTTAGTGTCCAACTGCTTCTACGTGCCTTTTCCTTGGCTTTCGCTACATCCTTCTTCACCTGCTGCCGCATCTCCTTGTTCTCCTGCCTACTTTTCTCACCATTCTGTTGATTCCAATTCTGTTTTGCCAACCTCTTTCTCCTTCTGCTCTCCTGCACTACCTCATTCCACCACCATGTCTCCTTGTCTTCCTTTCAATTTCCAGATGTTACACCAAGTACCTTTCTAACTGTCTCCCTCATCACTTCTGCAGTAGTTCCCCAATCATCCAGCACCTCTTCACCACAACCGAGCTCCTGTCTGACCTCTTCTCTGAATCTCACACTACAGTCTTCCTCATTCAGTTTCCACCATCTTATTCTTCTTTCAGTCCTCACTCTCATCCTCTTCTTCTTCACCTCCAAAACCATCCTACAGACCTCCATCCGATGCTGTCTAGCTACACTGTCCCCTGCCAACACCTTACAATCTCCAATCTCCTTCAGGTTGCATCTCCTACATAGAACATAGTCCACCTGTGTGCACCTTCCTCCACTCTTATACGTTTCCATATGATCCACATTCTTCTTAAAATACGTCTTCACCACCGCCATTTCCATCCTTTTATCAAAATCTACCACCATCTGCCCTTCCACATTCCTCTCCTTAAGACCATCCCTACCATCACCTCCTCATCACCTCTGTTCCCTTCACCTACATGCCCATTAAAGTCTGCCCCAATCAGCAATCTTTCATTCCTAGGTTCACCTTCTACCACTTCATCTAACTCACTCCAGAATTTTTCTTTCTCCTCCATCGCACAACCCACTTGTGGAGCATAAGCATGATGACATTTATCATCACCCCCTCAACTTCCAGCTTCACGTTCATCAGAAACTCTCTTCACCTCCACTACACTCTTACTGTACTCTTCCTTCAGAATCCCATGATAGAACAATTTAAACACCTCCAATGTTCCTGCTCTTACTCCCTTTCCACTTGGTCTCCTGAACACACAACATCTCTACCTTTCTCCTCTCCATCATATCAGCTCCCTCTCTCCCTTTACCCGTCATAGTACCAACATTTAAAGTACCAACCCGAACCTCCACTCTCCTCCACTTCTCCTTTCCCTGCTGTCTCTGTAGATGTTTTCCCCCTCCTCTTCTCCTTCGGCCAACAGTAGCCCAATTTCCACCGGTACCCTGTAGGCTAACGATACCTGTGGTGGTCGTTGGTAACTCGGGCCTCGACCAATCTGCTATGAAATTCTGATTTGTGATCCGCATATTTGATTTGGCACATGTTTTACGCTGGATGCCCTTCATAACACAAACCTCCCCATTTATCCGGGCTTGGGACCGGCACTAAGAGTGACCTGAGTTGTGCAGCCCTAAGTCTCAATTCTGATGTGTACTGTGACATTGATGACATTTACTGTGAAGACTCACCTGATCCTCATCACCGTGTTACTTGGAACCATATTGGGATTTATTAAGTAGCCCTTGTTTCCCGCTGTGTTGTTTGCTGACAATATGGAGTGCAGTCAAGACTGTAAAAATACTATGCAGGGACATAGCAAGGCTCTAAGCAAAGATTGGAAAAAATGCCATACTCCTAGTAAAGAGGTTATATTCTTTGTTTTGTGTCAACCTAACTTTTGCAGCTTCTACAAAAACAAAAGAATAACTAATTTAATAGACACTACTTGCTATCATGTTTCCAGGAGCGTCGCAGGGGCCACGCCCACACCCACTAAAAACCATTCTTGGACTCCAGCCCTGGGACATTGGAGCAGTGGATTGGATTTGGATGGTGCTGCACACACCATGATACAAAGAGCTACAAATTCTATACGTATATCTTTGTAGTAGAAGGAGCTTTAACATTTCAAATGATCTCCCCTACAGCCGGAGTCCAGGATCTCAAATTGGCCCCCTCAAGTGACCACAGCCACAGCATCCACTGTGCCCCTTGCAGCAGACAGCAGACTTCATCTCATCAGGATCTTCCAGGAGGAGCATCATGTCTGAGCTTCACTTAAGATGCCCAAAATGGAGCCACCAGCAACAGGGAAATTCCTGAGAACACGGCTGTCAGAGGAAAAGTTGTCGAGCCTATGCCATTGCATCCAGTGGACATGGAGGCACCAGAATGAACCAGAAAGGAAAGTGAATTGTCTGACACAACAAGGACCAACTTTGCCCAGTTCAGCAGTCCTTGCCTTACAAAGCACCCCACTTGGGTGATTTATGTATGACACTACAGTCCAGACAATTACATGACAGGCATTCAAGTCTGGAAATAAAGTGCTTTAATGTCAGAAGAAGTGTCATTATCTCCCAGCTATTTATGTTCCAAGCTAGATGACTGGCCTTCCAGAGGCTGACGAGCCCTAGTGGAGCCCAAGCCTGTATGAGAGATATCTGTCAAGATTACCTTTGGTAGCAGGACACCCAGAGGCACAAACTGGGGTGATTTAGAAAAAGAAGGGCAGAAAGGCACCTGCATGTTACTCATGACATCAGAAACGGGTGTGAACAAGGGCGAAAAGCTCTGCAGTTGAGCCACCACTTATGAGGTTTTTGGGAGTAAGCCCAAAAACCTCATGGGGTGCTGTTGCCACCCTGAACTGGTCTTTCCTGGCCCAGATCGATCATGAATTTGGGTATCCTAAATCCATTTTTACCCCCAGAAAAACTGTTTCAGAATAAAAGGATCAGTCTGAGCATGAGATGTTTCTGATGGATGAAGACATCTCGATGCCTGTCACATTCTCTGACTTCTGTCATCAATCAATGATGCCAAAGAGGAGAATATTTAAGGCACTACAATACAGCATAAGATTCAAATAACTGAAAAACAAATACAATTGCATTAGACACCATTATGAAATTGCAGGTTTTTAATGAATAAAGACAGAAATAACAACATAAATGTAGCTGTGTTCTGCACAAGATTGAGGTCTGTGGGTTAGAGGGTAAGAAGAATATGTAAACCCATCATAGTTATACAAAAAGATTCATTAAGTCACTAAATGTGTGAAGTTAATAGAGATTTCCGAATGCATGATGCTGTAATAAAGGCAAAAAGCAGCTTCCAGAAAGTATTAGCAGTTAAAGTTGTTCAGACTTATGCAATAAAAAAAAAATTAATAATTATATCCCCAAATGAAATGTATACATATCAAATGTATAAAATATAAGGCTATCACTCAGATTATATATTTAACACAAACAAATACAAGCCCCTCATTTCTACTACATCAGTTCGGTTGCTCCTCCATTCAAATTATGTTCCTCCATACTTGTGGACCGGGAATACTCTAAGCTTCCAGCCTGGGTCAAGTAGATCTTCAAACACTGTATTTGGCTGCATGGAGTGTGGAGGAGAAGCCTGGAGAGATCTCTTTTGAACTTTTCACCCACAAACACGTAGAGGAACGGATTGAGGCAGCTGTGTGAATACGCCATGGCTTCAGTGATCTGCAGCAGCAGCTGGATGGTTTTACTGAGTTCACACCCTGGAGTCAGGATGTGCTTCAGTTCCAGTGCCTTGAGGAACGCTGCGATGTTGTACGGTGTCCAGCAGCAGAAGAACACCACCATGACCACAATAACAAGACGAATGGCCAGTTTTTCTGACCTACAAGACTTCTGAAGGCTCCAGAGGATCATGAAGTAACAAAATCCCACAATGCTCAGTGGAATTAGCAGCCCCAAAACATTCATTTTAAAGATAGACCCACTTTTTATATTATTGTGATTATTTTCTGGATACGCGCTGCAAAGTGTTTCATTCCCATTGTTTATGACTCCAAGATACCGTAGTTCAGGAAATGAAGACGCAACAGCGAGAATCCAGATGAAGATGCACGCTAAAATCCCACAAGTCTTTGTACGGATTCTCAAAGAGTACACGGCACGGACGATCGTCAAGTATCTGTCGATGCTCATCAGCACAATAAAGAAAATGCCGGCGTAAAACCCAATGTGGTACACGCTGAGGACCAGGGTGCACATGGTGCTACCAAAAACCCAGTGATCTCTGGCATAATGAGCCAAAAAGGGGAGAGTGAAGATTAGCAGAAGGTCAGAAATGATCAGGTTCAGGAGAGACACGTCAGTCATGGTTTTAATATGAGAACCTCTCAGGATCACCCACAGCACCAGCATGTTGGCCAACAAACCCACCACGAAGAACACGGAGTAGAGCACCGGGAGAATGTGGCTTGAATGAGGGCCGTAATCACACGGTTCAGGAGGTAAATCACTGTAATCAAATTCAGTTGTAGAAATAAATTCAGGGCTGAAAACAGAAAAGACAGAATTACTCCATGAGAATTAAAGGAGAATTGAACATATTGGAATTCAGAACTACAGTCAGAACTAAGACATGTTTAGATGCTGAAATTAATGTAAATACATGTGAAAACTTTAGAATACAATTCAAAGACATTAATTAAACTTCACTTGGAGATCAAATAAAAATCCTGATTAACATGTAATTTGAACAATTGAAACAATTTGAACATTCGCATTATAGTAACAGCATCTACTGGATCAAGTGCTATTCTATTTTGGAAGCAAATGGAAATAAAATTCTATATTTAAATTGACATATTCCATTACCATCTAATTTACATTTGCTATTTCCAACAGTAGTTTTAATATCAAAATTGCATATTAATTTGAATGCTTTTAAGTTGAAAAATGAAAACGTGTTACCCACTTTGATTTGATATGTGTAACGTGTCCTAGCAGAAATAGTAGCAAAATGATTATTTAAATGTTATTTGTAGTAAAAGCATTCACGTGTGATATTTATAGCAAAATTCAGTGAGTATTTTAAAATGCATTTTGCACCTTTTGCTAGTCCTTTGTGTCAGAATGCATTTTGAAATACACTGAGTTGGATCACAATTGAACATGTTACACACATCAAATCAATGTGGGAAATTTACAACTTACAAAGTGTTCAAATTTACTCTACTGTTTAAAAATAGCAAATGTAAATTATATAATTTTATTTCCCTTTTTGCAGCAAAGTTTTGCAGATATTTTACTGGAAAATGTACATTTAAATACAGAAATACATTTCCTTTTGGAATATTTCATTGCCGTGTTCTGTCGTAGATTTTAAATTGAATTTTGCTAAATCTGAGCTTCCATATTTAATAAGCTGACTAGCAATTGTGGTGGAAAAATGTGGAAGTGTGGAAAGCAAAATGTGGAAGTCTTACTGTTAAACTGAATCCAGCAGTGTTTCATGTGCAGAAGTAACATACCAGATTCCATGTTCTCAAGCGTTTGTTAGCGATATAATCCACCCTCACTGAGATCTTCTCTAAAGCAAGCTGGCCCCAGTGCACTTCTGTGATTATGTGGGTTTTTATAGTCATGTATTTTAGGGTTTTTAAATATATATATGTATCTCTACCTCTGCTGTGCCCCTGGTCCTGGTGGTCTTTTTATACACCCCTGAGTTTCTATCGATTTCTCTTATAGTCTCAAAGTTTCTCATTTCTGTTTCTTGTCCTCGTTTTGTCCATGTATTTTTGTTTATGAATGTCTAGATGCCTAAAGCTCTGTGCTTTAAACGCTTTTACTCAAGAAATACCTTAGAAGTGAGATCTTAAGCGTAGATAAGCAGAGACCTGAATCCAGTTCTGTTTCCTTGATTGTAGTATAAACTGAAATTGATTTAAAATGGTAAAGAAAATAGGTTTATAATATTTAGGAATGTATTTATTTAATTATTAATGAATATATTGATGCTACTGAGTCCATCATTTTTCAGTAATAAATGTGATTATAATTAGCACTCAGGGAAATAATTTTATTTTGGATTTTATTATTTTAATACTAGGGTTGAATGCACTTATGTTGTAGGTTGGATCTAGAACTCTGTTAGAATGATGTGGTCTGCAAACATGGCCGCCATGGAATACAACTCAGACTGCTGACCACTGATCACACTCACCAGGACATAACTACACATGTATGTGGTATGAACTGAGCACCTTTACTGCACCTTCAGGGTGAAAATCTCACTATCTAGCTGTAATACGTCCTCACCTGGGTGTTGTGATCAGCATCATCGCCATTCCGCTTCAGCCGATAAACTGTACAGTCACTCTGAGGTAACAGGTACGAGAAAAGAAGTTCATTCATATGGAAACGCCAGTTTTGGAGAAAGTATCAGTTTAAAGAATGTCTGTAAACTACTGCAGAATGTATAAAGACGTGTGAAGGCAAACCAGACTTCGATTACGTCCAGCAAGTAACATTTACATCACAGATTATACACTATACAATCATACACAAGCAGCTGGAACTTTTCTACTTACATAATTTCAATGTTTTTTTGAAGCCAAAACTGAAATGAGATCCTGGTGAAGGAGCTTCTTTATTCTATCACACTTTTGTTTCTTGTGATGGTATCAGGGCTCTGTGGAGACACGCATGACCTTTTAGATTGACTGGATACAAAGTTTACAACTTAGTAAACCCGTGTTGATGAATTCATAGATAGAGATTTTACAGCACTTTTGTAAATGCATGATGTTTAACACTTGACTTTTTTGATTAGAAGAACTGAGATTGGAACATTTCAGCACCGTGACTCTGAGTAACAAACACAAGCAGTCAGAAGAATTTGGGAATTTATTGAAACTCTTGCTTTTCTAAGGTCCGGTTCTCAAATCTATCGATCTTGCTATAGAAATGACTTCTACTCTGGGCTCAGGAATCCTGTCTGATTGTTTAATGCATATTCCTCCAATGTCCTTCATTTGTTTCATTATTTATACAGTTTGTACAACCAAAGAAATCTTTGTCTACATGTACGTCGTAACCTTTTAAAATCTCATGAAAGACTTTGCAAATGTCCTCAGATTTCCATTATGTAAAAGAAAAAAAAAGAAATATGACTTCAGCAAGGCTTTATTTCTTCATTTACAAAAAAGTAGACTTTTTTTTATCAGATAACGAACGACCTTCTTGTAAAACCTTGTTTTCACTCCTTTTTCAGTCAAAATCCCTAGAAAGCGAACAATTGTGTTGCACATTTTAGAAAATCAAACACTGAAACTGAAGCCACATTTCTCAACACAGCCGTTACACAGGACTTTATAACCACAAGGAAAGTTTTTACAGCACAATGCACACATTCCTTTCCTTTTTAATTTATTTACATTATTTTCAAAGACTGAATAAGTCTAAAATAACTTTAAAAATGACATGAAACATTTACAAAGACATAAAAAAGTTAAAGGAGAACACACTCACGGTTCGGTATGTTATTGTCTGCCTACTAACTGTCAGCACAGGAAAGTGAAAGAAGAGTTTGGGTGTGTGTGCAGCATGTGAACTGTTTTTTTTTTTCCATGAGTTAAAATCACTGTACTGACTATATAAATGTAACTATATTCAGAAGCCCTCGATGGAGCTCAGGAAGGTCATTAGGAAATGTGTACAATAGAAAGATGAATGGATGGATGGATGGATGGATGGATGGATATATCAGGGATAAAAAATTATAAGGAACTCCATTTTATGCAATAAACTTACACATTACTTTATATACCCTTATTACTATGAGACAACGATTATTGTAAAAAGCTCTATACACATTTAATTTAATTGGATGGCTGGATGGATGAATAGATGGATTGGATTGTATATGGATGGATGAAATGGATTTGATTGGATTGGGTTAGATGGATTGGGTGAATTGAATTGAATTCAATTGGATGAATGGCTTGGGATAGATAGATGGATTGGATGAAACGTTCTCATTGCATAGTATGAAATGCAGTGTAGCATCTACCAGACGTCCAAACAGCAGTACAACCAGAATGAGATGTATGGATGAATGGGATGAATATGTATGAATAAAACTGCCTTCTACAAGGAAAAGCTTGAGGCCTCTGCACAAGATCCTCGTAAACTCCACAACATCTCCCCACTACTCAACCCCCCTGCTGCACCTGCTCCATCCTCCCTGACTGCTGATGACTTTGCCTCCTTCTATGATGAGAAGATTAAGAAAATCTGCCAGACCTTCATTTCCTCCCCAACAATGACTACACAACACAGCCAACAATCCACTACTTCTCTGTCAAGCCTCTCAACCTTAACAGAAGATGAGAATCTGCAATTCATCCAATCTTGCAATTCCACCACCTGTCCTTTGGATCTCTGGTCCAATCCCTTCAACTATGCTTCAGACCACCACACAAGATCTCCTGCCCTTCATCTCCACAATCATCAATGGGTCATTAACATCTGGCTATGTACCAACTACCTTCAAGCAAGCAAGTCATTCCTATCTTGAAGAAACCTGCTCTGAATACATCAGACATCAACAACTACAGACCGGTATCACTTCTCTCCTTTCTTTCTAAATCTCTGGAACACACTGTTTTTAACCAACTTTCTGTTTATCTCTCACAGAACAACCTCCATGATCCGAACCAGTCTGGGTTCAAAGCGGCACATTCCACAGAGACGGCAATTTTGGCTGTTTATGAGAAACTGCATGCTGCTCGGTCAGCCAAGCTGTCATCTGTTCTTATCTTCCTGGACCTTTCAGCAGCATTCGACACAGTCAACCACAAGACATTTTTGTCAACCCTCAAGAGCCTCGGTATCTTACGGAACAGCATGGGAATGGTTTGCTTCCTACCTGGAAGGTCGCTCATACCAGGTAACATGGAGATCCACATCTGCCCAGTGCAGACTCACCACTGGTGTCCCACAAGGCTCGGTACTTGGTCCCCCCTCCATTAGTGAAGTCATATCCTCACATGGGTTTTCTTATCACTGCTATGCAGATGACACTCAATTAATCTTTTCTTTCCCTGCATCAGATTCCACAGCTTCCGCTCGGATCTCGGCATGCTTGACAGACATATCTTCATGGATGAGTGCCCACCAACTAAAACTCAACCCCAGTAAAACAGAACTGCTGATCATCCCCGGCGATTCATCTCCAGGTCAAGATCTCCAAATAACACTTCATGACTCTCTGCTCTCCCCTTCAGCCACTGCTTGTAACCTTGGGGTAACTATGGACAATGAACTGTCCTTCTTCCCACATGTTGCTAATGTGTCTCATTCTTGTAGATTTTTTCTCTACAACATCCAAAGGATTTGACCATTTCTGTCCACACAGGCTGCCCAGGTGCTTGTTCAGTCTCTTGTTATTTCAAGACTTGACTACTGCAACTCTATCTTTCAGCCACTGTTCTCTCCGCCAAGGGTATCGTTCAGCCTCTGATCACTGTCGCTCTGCTCCTGATCTCTGCAGAGGGCATCGCTCTGCTCCAGTCCTCCGCAGAGGGCGTCGCTTAGCCACTGTTCTCTGCTGAGGGTGTCGCTCTGCTCCTGATCTCCGCAGAGGGTGTCGTTCCACCTCTGGTCCTTCCCGACCTTCCCCTGTTTCTTTGCAATGAGGACCAGTCTGAGTCTTCCCTCTTCTGGGCCTCCTCCTTCAACCCTGGACAGATGGTTAGGACTGTGACCACGCAGGGCGGTAACTGACACCCCAAACCCACCTTCGCCAGGCGGGCCAGGGCACTCCGAGGTGGGCCTTGACATCTGTCCAGGGTTGAAGGAGGAGGCCCAAAAGAGGTTAGGACTGTGACCATGCAGGGCGGCTCCTGACACCTCAAACCCACCTTTGCCAGGCGGGCTAGGGAACTCCGAGGTGCTAGATGCTACCTGGAGTGCAAAGAGCAGCAATGCACAAATGGAATTGGATGGATGGATGGATGGATGGATGGATGGATGGATGGATGGATGGATGGATTTAATTGGAATAGTTGGATCGATGGGATTTGCAGCATATACAAGTACTGTATATAAATATATAGATAAACTTGTATATGCTGCAAATTTACATGATATAGAAAGTACAGGGAGGAGCAGAACTGCATGATGATTACTGACAGTAGAAAAACCCCTCAAATTTCAGTGTGATGGTGATGTTTGTGGGGGGGAAACGCTGGCCCTGAACCTGCTGCTCCTAATGCAAACTTTCCTATTCTTTCCTATTTTTTCTTCTGGGAGGTTAACCAGGTTGTGACTGGGATAGGAGGAGTCTCAGATGATGATCTGTGGTGAAGAAGCTCATCGGTGAAAAGTTGAGCTCTAGTGATGCACTGAGAGGTTTTCACCACCCTTTCACACACTGTAAAGCTGTAATACCACACTGTGATGGTGTTGGTCAGGATGCTGTCAGTGATGCATTTGAAACTCTCAGAATCTCACGATTGTCGTCTGTGTTATTAGTTCATGGTTATGCTGTAGGTTATTTGGGGTTTGTTCCATGATCTTTGTTGAATATCTTGAAACTTGAATTTGAGTAATCTGCACCCTCACAGCTTCAATTTCAGACATTCAGGATACATCAGTGTAGGCTGGGAGAACGAACGAGGGTACGAATATAACTTTAATATATAAATACACATTTGCATATGATTCCACAATGAGTAAAAAACCTTTAGTCATTTTTACACGTTTATATATAAAAAGCGAAATGCAATGAAACATCAACACCACCACAATGCTTATGTTGAGATGGTGGTCTCTCTCTCTCTCTCTCTCTCTCTCTCTCCCACGTTGTGTTTTTCAGGCTAAACGTTTTAGAATGTCCCAGTCAACATTATGTTTATTGTTTAAAGCCATCATCAGTCACGACATATTCATGAACTGGGATTATGTCTGGTGTTCGTATAGAAAACCAAAAAATGAGCTCCATTCTCTTTATAGCGTGGCCCTGCACCAGTCTCCTTCCATTGATCATTGATCAGGACAGTGATCCCTAAATCTGATTTTACATTTACAGCATTTAGCAGAATGAATTAAAAGATTGATTCATTCTGTGACTTTGTTCATGTAAAACAATCATCACTTTGTTCAGAATCAGAATCGCTCTTGTCTGTTTGCTCTCCTCCACTGAGTTAAGAGAGTCCTGGGCCATATGCTGGTGCTGCACAGAAACCAGGCATTTCCATGTTCAGGGGTTGCTGGTGTACAGTAAACTCTGCATCAGGGCAGCATGAGGAGTAGGTCCTACCTCCCTCTGTGTATCTCTGAGGATTTCTCCTCGGACCAAACATGAGGTGACCCGGTTTTAGGAGTCTGACACCAGGGCGAGTAGGACAGGATGAAACACTGAACTGTTGATGGAATGTTTCTACTGGCCAGCCAGTGTTTGCAGGTTGTGTGAATTGGTGTGAACCCAGTGGCCACACCAAGAGCACAATTGTGCCCAAAATCATTAATATCCCTCCCCTTCAAAAGAGCCCGGATTTAGAACAAACCACCCAAGGGCATTGCTTTGTGATAGTTTTGTCGGCCAAGGCAATGCTGCCCCCAGAGGCAGTTCCTTTAAGCAGCATTTCAGCACTTAACATTGTGTAGACACACTTCTGTGTTTTCTAAATCAGGATCCTGAATGAGCTCATCACTAATTCATTTGGCTGAAGTCCAAACAGCTCCCTATGTTTTTCCAGACACTTGCCTTAAAAGGCCTTTTTTCCCAACCAGTCTAAAAGGACATCTGATTGGAACCAGGGACTAAAACATTTTCATTTATATTCCACATCCTACATTTCACTACAATATGAAGGTTAACAACATTCACTGTAAAACAAACACTGATGTGGATTAAATGACAAACAAATGTTTGAAAAGCTATTTTATTATTTTATTATTCATTTAAAGTAGTAAATAAAACATTTATGACAAGTCATTCACAATTTGTGTTGAGTTTACAGTGCATGAACAATTCCCTCGAAATGAACCATCAAAAGGAGTCAAAACATCACTATATATAAAATTCCAAGTGAGTAATATTTATATAAAAGGTGAAAAAAACATTAATGATACTCAGCATGAGCGTGGTAAAAAGCAGGCATATATACAGAATATCTTGGATACGCAAATAAAAGCTTTTTAGCCTCAACTCTTCTATCTTACGTGTTAATTTTCAATATTAAAGAACAAAATTAAGATCATTTCTTCAGTTGCATGGATGTTCCTTCATCCGGATGTCGTTCGTCCACACTTGAGGTCTGTGAATACACTGAAGCTGCAGCTCGGGTCATGCAGTGTTTCATACACTGCACATGGCTGCATGGTGTCTGGAGGAGGAGCCTGGAGAGATGCCTCCTGAACTTTTGACCCACAAGCATGTAAATGAACGGATTGAGGCAGCTGTGTGAATACGCCACGGCTTCAGTGACCTGCAGAAGCAGCTGGATGGTTTTGCTGAGTTTACACCCTGGAGTCAGGATGAGCTTCAGTTCCAGTGCCTTGAGGAACGCTGCAATGTTGTACGGTATCCAGCAGCAGAAGAACACCACCATGACCACAATAACAAGACGAACTGACTGTTTCTTGGAATTACGAAGTGTTTGAAGCTTCCTTAATACCATGGAGTAACAAAATCCCACAATGATGAGTGGAATCAGCAGCCCCAAAACATTCATTTTAAAGATAGACCCACTTTTTATATCATGGTGATTATCTTTTGGATACGCGCTGCAAAGTGTTTCATTTCCATTGTTTATGACTCCAAGATACCGTAGTTCAGGAAATGAAGACGCAACAGCGAGAATCCAGATGAAGATGCTCGCTAAAATCCCATAAGTCTTTGTACGGGTTCTCAAGGAGGACATGACATGGACGATCGCCAAGTATCTGTCTATGCTCATCAGCACAATAAAGAAAATGCCGGAGTAAAACCCAATGTGGTACACGCTGAGGACCAGGGTGCACATGAAGCTACCAAAAACCCAGTGATCTCTGGCATAATGAGCCAAAAAGGGGAGAGTGGAGATTAGCAGAAGGTCAGAAATGATCAGGTTCAGGAGAGACACATCATTCATGCTTTTTATCCGAGTGCCTCTCAGGATCACCCACAGCACCAGCAGGTTTCCCAGCAAACCCACCACGAAGAACACGGAGTAGAGCACCGGGAGAATGTAGATTGAATGGCGGCTGCTTTCACACGGTCCATTATGTAAATCACCGTAATTAAAATGTGAATCATTTTCAGTGGTAGAAATAAATTCAGTGCTGAAAACAGAAAAGACAGAATTCCTCCATGAGAATGAAAGGAGAATTCAGAACTACACACAAAACTAAGCACTGATACTGAAATTATCTACACATATTTTGGTCTGTAATCATATTCATGAACTTAAAAATCTTATTCAAGGACAATATTACATTTAAACTTTGGCACTGTTCAAGATTTAAGAGTCACGTTGATTTAAAATCCTTTTCTCGTGGACCCTGTTAGCAGAGACAGAATCTTAACAAGAGACATTGCTTTTTGGAAACATAAAATTTTGAATATTTTAAAAATGGCATAATTTTTAACTATAAAATGTTTTACATGAGAATAAAAAATTAAGAAAAACTTAAATCTTAAACTAGATTTATTTTGTGTTATTGGTGCTAATTCCAAAAAGTTCTATTTATGACGGAAAGAAAAAGTCATATTCCGTGTTCTCATTTATATTTCACAAGTCCTAACACATTTTATTTAAAGATAAATCTCTTGAGAAATCTGAGGTATGATCTAATCATGGTGTGGAAGTGCGGGTGCGACCGAATGCTGGTTTGTAAACAGAAATGTGCACGAATTTGTGCTGAATATTTTGTGCATCTGAAATCTGTGAGCTGGGACCGGCACTGAGAGTGACCGGACTTGTGCAACACTAATGACTGGGTTATACTGTTATATTCTAATAATGTAACAAATGACATAATTCAGCATAACGGAGCATTTTACAATATCGTACTGTATAAACTTTACACTATATATAATAGACAAGCGCCGGTTAGTGAATTTTTGCCTGCCGTGTGAAGCGTAAAATATTTTGACAGCTGTTTAATTGCGCCATATCACGATCGTCATCATGATATTGTAAAATCGTAAGTCAATCCATCTGTACACTTCCATAGTGATGCGACACGTCATATTCACGTAGCAGCAGCGGTGCGGAGAGAACGTGCTCGAGTAACGGTTCAGGGGCGAGAAATCGATTCACTTTCTAAATAATAAAAGTATAATAATTATACATCAATAAATCTTATGCCGACGCAAATACGTTAAAAACGATGCATCGTGATACAAATGCCAACTTTATTACTTACATGATGTGAACGAAAAGCACAGAATGAACTGGATTTGATATTTGTTTTGTTATTTTTTTAAATGTTTACTGAAGGAAGATGTTCCTGGACTACAATCCGATCAGCCACTGCACCATCACATCACTAAGCACTCACACCTGTTCCCCGTCACCACTGATTACACCTGAAACTTCTCCCCCTTTACAGCACTATTGCTCATGTTTTCCTCCAGGATTGTTGTTCAGGTTCACAGTCCGTAGCTTCTTCTTTAGCTTATGGTTTCTTTCTTACTTTCTTTCTTTCTGTCGATTATCTGCGTTTGCATCTGTATCTTTAATAGTAGAAATGTAACTTTCATATCTGTGCCAGAAATTCCTCAAAATCGCATCTCCATCTAGGCTGCTTTAATTGTCTCGACTACTGATTGTATTTGGACTCAACCACACGGACGGTATTTACTAAATACCTTCATTACTTCTTTATCTTGCACAATTTGTAGCAGTTACATGGAATATGTTCTTACCTGGATGTTGTGTTCAGCATCATCTGCTCTGTACATCAGACAGTAAACAGAAAACCCCTGAGGGAAAGGAGAAAGTCGGGTAGATGAATGGTCTCAGCTTAGAGAATGACTCGCTTAAGTGCAAGAGTATAAAAAAAAGAATGTGGGCGTCTTCGCCTTAACCAGACCTCGAAATCGAGAAGAACAGCAGTTATGGAAATCAATAACACCAGGATTTTCATAACAGATCATTTTCATGCAAATAATAATAAGAAATCCTGCAGAATTCTTCAAGCAGCTGGAAGAAAAAAGACTTTACTGTATTTGCATGTAGTCCTTTGGGGTGTGAAGCCAAAACTGAAACGAGAATGTGGTGTTGAAATGCTTTGTTTCTATCACACTTTTGTTTTCTTGAGATGAGTAACAGGACTCTGTTGAGACATGCCTTGTGTTGACACGACATTTGAATGCGATAGTGCTGAGCTTGTGTTTACATTTCCATGTACTGGGTTTTCCAGATTAATCAGAAGAACTTGTTGGACTGAAATGATTACTAATATTCTTGAACGTCGTTTTGAGCGTTTCACGCGCCTTTCGGAGCGGGCCTACCACACGCCTCCGACTCGCCACCATACCCCCCCTCGGACTACTCCTGCCTCGGCGGCCTCATCCCCACCACAGCCTATGGAATATCGCACGTCGGCACCTGTCCCTATCAGAAAAGGAAAGACGCCGTTCCCAGGGGCTTTGTCTCTATTGTGGTGAAGCCGGGCATATGGCTGCTTCATGTCCAGCAAAAAGGCGGGCTCATCGTTGACGGAAAGGGCCACGGCAAGCCGCATCCTACCAGTCCCTTCCAAGCCCTTAGTTAAGATCTGCATCCGTTCCGGTGCTCAGGACTTTTCACTGGCAGCCTTTGTGGACTCTGGGGTGGACGCAGAATATATGGATCTAGATCTTGCCCGTCAGCTGAGCCTGGAGACGGAGCCATTACCGGAGACTCTTCAGGTCCGGGCCCTGGAAGGGGCACCCCCTAGACAAGGCCACTTACCGTACTAAGCCCCTTCTGGTCACCGTCGGAGAGCGACACCGGGAGTGGCTCACCTTCTTGGTCATTTCTTCTCCTCATGCCCCGGTCATGCTCGGTTTCCCCTGGCTCCGCAAGCACAACCCCCGCCTAGACTGGTCCAGTGGTCGGGTTCTCAGTTTGGGGAACCTATTACCAATCTCACTGCCTCACTCCGTCTTCCCCCCGACCGGTCTCCTGCTCTCCGGAGACTACCCCCGACCTCAGTTCAGTTCCATCTGTCTATCATGACCTCAGTGCAGTGTTTAGCAAGACTCAAGCCTCTT
This sequence comes from Silurus meridionalis, assembly GCF_014805685.1. Taxonomy (NCBI): domain Eukaryota; kingdom Metazoa; phylum Chordata; class Actinopteri; order Siluriformes; family Siluridae; genus Silurus; species Silurus meridionalis. The sequence goes on along the minus strand of NC_060887.1, from coordinate 6,590,140 downwards.
CCTTGCCCCCGCATCGGCCCTATGATTGCGCCATTGATCTCCTGCCGGGATCTATGCCACCCCGTGGCTGGCTTTACCATCTTTCAGCACCCGAACAGGCGGCCATGACCCAATACATTCAGGACCCGCTGGTTGCTGGCATTATCTGCCCGTCCTCCTCTCCGGCAGGTGCTGTGTTCTTCTTTGTGGAAAAGAAGGACAAGAGCCTCCGTCCCTGCATTGACTATCGGGGCCTAAATGCCATAACCGCCAAAAACCGGTACCCATTGCCCTTGATGTTTTCTGCGTTCGACTCTCTCCAGGGCTCGGTCATCTTCACCAAACTGGACCTCCGCAACGCCTACCACCTTGTCCGCATCCGGGAGGGGGATGAGTGGAAGACAGCATTCAATACTTTATCAAGGCATTGTGAATACCTTGTTATGCCATTTGGCCTTACCAATGCGCCAGCTGTCTTCCAGGCGTTGGTGAATGACGTTCTTCAAGACATGCTAAACCACTACGTGTTTGTATACCTGGACGACATTCTCGTGTTCTCACGCTCTAGAGATGAACATGTCCAGCATGTGCGTTCGGTACTCGGGCGGCTTCTTCAGAATGGATTATACGTTAAGGCGGAGAAATGCGATTTCCATGTGTCCAGCATTACCATCCTTGGATTTGTCCTTTCTGCCGATCACGTCCAGATGGACCAAGCCAGGATTCAGGCAGTAAAGGACTGGCCCCAACCCACCACCCGTAAGCAGTTACAGAGGTTTTTGGGTTTTGCCAATTTCTATTGGCGGTTCATCAGGGGCTATAGCTCTGTTGCGGCCCCCCCTTCACTCACTCACCTCCATACGTCAGGCTTTTAAGTGGAACCCAGAGGCTGAACGGGCATTTACCAAACTGAAGAGTCTTTTCACCTCGGCCCCGGTCCTAGCCCTTCTGGGCGTAGGGGCCGTTCTGTCCCAGAGAGGTGCCCGAGACCACCGCCTGCACCCCTGCACATTTTTTTTCCTGCCGCCTCAGCCCAGCTGAGCAGAACTACCCTGTTGGTGAGCGTGAGCTCTTGGCTGTTAAATTGGCCCTGGAGGAATGGCGTCAATGGCTGGAGGGGTCCGAAGTTCCGTTCCTCGTCTGGACTGATCATCGTAATTTGGAATATCTGCGGACTGCCAAGTGCCTGAATCCACGTCAAGCACGTTTGGGATTGTTCTTTGGGCGATTTAGATAGATAGATAGATAGATAGATAGATAGATAGATAGATAGATAGATAGATAGATAGATAGATAGATAGATAGATAGATAGATAGATACAACTTTATTGTCATTGCATTGTACAGGTACACAGCAACGAAATGCAGTTTGGCATCTACCAGAAGTGCAAAATGTAGCAGTTGTGCAAAAGTGCAGATAAATATCTAGCATATTTACAGTGCAGATAACTATCTGGCATATTTACAGCAGTGGTATATATATGAAGTATATACAGTGAATAAATATAAAGGCTATGAAGGTTACAGATCACAGGATTATGGCAGTAAGGAGTAGCAAGCTGAATAAACAGTCTACTATATATAAAATATATATATATATATATATATATATATATATATATATATATATATATATATATATATATATATATATATATACACATACATTATGTCCACAGATGAATGTGAAATGTTGGGCAGAATATACAGTAATGATAAAGATACATACAGATATAAAAAGTGCAGATGTAATGAGGAGTGAAAAGATATAATATGAAGTATGTACATGTATTGGACAGAGGTTATATACAGTCTTTTGTTTATGTTTGTTTTGTAGTGATTTAGCGGTGTAGTGTTGAGTTCAGTAGTGTGATGGTGGATGGAAAAAACTGTCCCTGAACCTGCTGGTTCTGGTACGTAAGTTCCTGTATCTCCTTCTTGATGGAAGGAGGTTAAACAGTTTATGACTGGGATGTGAAGAGTCCTTGATGATGCTGTGAGCTCTGCGCAGACATCTGCTGTGGTGAAGGTGTTCAATGGCAGGTAGTGGAGTGCCAGTGATGCGTTGGGCGGTTTTGACCACCCTTTGCAGTGCTTTACGTTCACACACAGTGGAGCCTCCGTACCATACAGTGATGGAGTTGGTCAGGATGCTCTCAATGATGCAGCGGTAGAACCTCGTTAAAATCCCCGGGGACAGATGAGATTTTTTGAGACTTCTCAAGAAGTACAGGCGTTGTTGTGCTTTTTTAACCAGAGCTGACGTGTTCTGCTGCCATGTCAGATCCTCAGAGATGTGAACTCCCAGGAACTTAAAGCTGGAGACTCGCTCTACCTCGGTTCCATTGATGTTGACTGGTAGATGTCTCCTGCTGTTGGATTTCGGAAGTCCACAATGAGCTCTTTGGTCTTTGTGGCGTTGAGAGTCAGGTTGTTGGTGGCACACCATGCTGCCAGATTACGGATCTCTTCCTGTAGGCCGATTCGTCGTTGTTGTCGATCTGGCCGACCACGGTGGTGTCATCTGCATACTTGATGAAGATGTTGGAGTTATACAGAGGAGCACAATCGTGGGTGAACAGGGAGTAGAGCAGTGGGCTCAGAACACAGCCCTGCGGTATGCCAGTGTTCAGAATTAGGGTTGAGGATACCTGGTTTCCCAACCTGACAGATTGAGGTCTGTTGGTGAGAAAGTCCAGAATCCATCTGCAAGTGGAGGTGCAGATACCCAGTTCACTGAGCTTAGTGATCAGTACAGTGGGGAGGACTGTATTGAACGCAGAGCTAAAGTCAATGAACAGCATTCTGATGTATGTGTTGCTTTTATCCAGGTGGGTGAGAGCAGAATGAAGAGCTGTGGAAACTGCATCCTCTGTTGACCTGTTCGGGCGATAGGCAAACTGGTATGGGTCCAGTGTAGGTGGTAGGCCCGCAGTGAGGTGATTCAGGACCAGTTTCTCAAAGCACTTCATAGCAATGGGGGTGAGTGCAACCGGGCGAAAGTCATTCAGGCATTTAGCAGCTGAGTGCTTAGGCACTGGTATGATAGTAGTGGTCTTCAGGCATGTTGGTACCGTGGCTTGGGCCAGTGACAGGTTGAAAATGTCAGTAAAACCTGTGCCAGTTGTCCAGCGCATGCTCTGAGAACACGTCCGGTATGCCGTCCGGGCCAGCTGCCTTACGTGCATCCACTCTGCTGAACACTGAATAGACGTCCGTTGTTGAGATTGAAAGTGGGCTGTAAGCAGTAGCAGAGTCCGTGGTTGGTGTAAAATGTCCTGTGCTTTGGTCAAAACGAGCAAAAAAGTGATTAAGTTCGCTCGGTTGGAAGGCACTGCTGGTTGGTTGAGCTGTGGGTTTGTAGTCCGTGATTGACTGGATGCCTTTCCACATGCGCCTGGGGTCAGAGTTGTGGAAGTGCTCTTCATGTGGCGTTAAATGTGAGCTTTGCTTTCCTGATGCCTCTTTTCAGGTTGGCCCTGGCTCTGTTGTAGTCCTCTGCACTGCCAGATTTAAAGGCAGCATCTCTTGCTTTCAACAGGAGACGGACTTCAGAGTTCATCCACGGCTTCTGGTTAGGAAAGCATTTCACGTGTTTGACAGTAGTGACATTGTCAATGCACGTGTTAATATGGTCCAAAACAGATGATGTGTAACTGTCCATGTCTGTGTGAGAGTCCAGTGTGGCCTGTGAAGCGAACATGTTCCAGTCAGTATCCTGAAACTGTTGTTGTAGAGAAGAAATGGCCCCCTCTGGCCACACCTTTACTGTCCTCACAGCTGGTTTCACACGTTTGATTAGTGGTGTGTATTTGGGTAGCATGAACAAAGAGAGGTGATCAGACTGACCCAGGTGGGGAGGGAATGGCTGTGTATGCCCCAGGTATGTTTGTGTATACCTGGTCCAGTGTTTTGTCCCCTCTAGTAGAGCAGGAGACATTGCGGTGAAATTTTGGTAAGACAGATTTCAGGTTGGAGTGGTTGAAATCTCCAGCGACAATGATAGCTCCTTCAGGATGTGCATACTGCTGTTTGCTGATAGCTGCATGCAGTTCCTCCATAGCTAGCTTAGCATTAGCATCCGTGGAATGTACACAGCAGTCACAACAATGGCTGAGAATTCTCTCGGTAAATAAAAGGGTCTGCACTTAATCATCAAATACTCTAAATGAACAGAGCAATGACTTTCAGTAACAGTAGAGTCCGTGCACCATGAGTTGTTAACATAAATGCACAGACCTCCACCTCTGCGCTTACCAGAGTCCTCTGCTCTCCTGTCCGCCCGATAAACACTGCGACCCCCGAGCTCAATGGCGCTGCTGGGAATGTTGTTGTTGAGCCATGTTTCCGTGAAAATCATGACATTACATTCCTTAATCCGTTTGTGTGATGATATCCAGAGCAGCAACTCATCCATTTTATTAGCAAGAGACCGTACATTGGCAAGGAAGACGCTTGGAATCGCTGGTTGATGCAGGTTTAGCCTTAGCTTAGCCCTGATGCCGCCTCGCTTCCCCCTCCTTTGTTTACGGTCTCGCCGCCGGCACTGTGGTCTCACTGTCGGCCGAGCTGGATCAGCGGTCCGCGGTGTTCGGGCAATTTCGAGGAGTTCAAAGTCCGTTGAAAGCCCGTATCTGTGAGTGTTGCCGATGTTTAGTAATGCTTCTCGGCTGTATGAGATGCGTGCAAGCCTGTTCTGCGTGAATAAACTTGCTGTTGATGGAGAAATTGCTACTAAATCGCAAAATCTGGAGAAACGCTGGGCCTCGCGTTGTGCACGCGCCGCCATCTTGGTCGAAGAGCCAACTTTAACTTCTTTATTTAACTTCTCCTTGTCCTACTGGCCGGGGTCGCTAAATGGAAAGCCTGACGCCTTGTCCCATTTGCACTCCCCTGATGAGAAGGAACCACCACCCGACCCCATACTTCCCGCCACTGTTACCGTCCGCGCTCTCAGCCTGAAGATTGAGAAGAAGGTCCAGCGGGCCACTGTCGGTCAACCTGTCCCTGAGGGCTGCCCACCACATAGGCTTTATGTGCCTGCACACCTTCATTCCAAAGTCCTCCAGTGGTGCCCCAGCTCCCCTTTCTTCTGTCACCCAGGTACTCCTCGTACCTTGGCTGTGCTCCTGAGGCGTTTTTGGTGGCCGTCTGTCCACAGGGACGTTCGTGAATTTGTGGCTGCTTGTCCCACATGCAATCAACACAAGAACCCCAAGGGGTGTCCGGTAGGTCTCCTTCACCCACTCCCTATACCCCGACGCCCATGGTCACACATTGCTGTGGATTTTGTTACCGGCCTTCCGCCATCCGCTGGTCATACGGCCATTCTCACGGTGGTCGACATGTTCTCGAAGATGGGTCACTTCATTCCCCTGCCCAAGCTTCCCTCTGCGAAGGAAACCGCCCAGCTCCTGCTCCAACACGTTTTCCGCCTGCACGGTTTGCCTCGGGATGTTGTGTCCGATCGGGGCCCCCAATTTTCTGCCCATTTTTGGAAGGAGTTCTGCTGCCTCCTGGGGATTTCTGTCAGCCTCTCCTCCGGGTTTCACCTTCAGTCTAATGGTCAGACCGAAAGGCTCAACCAGGAATTCGAGACCAGCCTCCGTATTCTCTGCGCCCAAGACCCCTCCACATGGTCGGAGAAGCTTCTCTGGGCTGAATATGCTCACAACACTCTTCCCTCCTCTGCCACTGGTGCCACTCTCACTGGTGCTGGGGGCTTAAACCCTCGACCTTCTAAACGCTCAAACTGTATCTGTACACGCTGTACCTGTTTCTCCTTCTATACTGTATATTTATATATTTATTCTCTTTCATTCATCATGTAAATACTATACTTTTTACTCATACAAACATACAAGAGTTAACAAACAAAGAGCACTTATTACACACACACACACACACACACACACACACACACACACACAAACTCACTTTCACACTCTCACTTACTCTCATGGTCTGGTCCACCCACAAAATCCCAGGAATAATGATCTTTCTTTCTCTTTTTCTTTGAGACTCTCTTATATCTACACAGAGAGAGAGAGAGAGAGAGAGAGAGAGAGAGACAGACATTTGGACTCCTTCAATGCATCATTTTTGAATAGTGACATACATACAGTTTAATTTCTAATCCACTCATTTTAATGGAGTCCTGGAAAACCTCATAATGTGCATACCTGTGCTTTCTGTAGTTTTGTCGGCCAAGGCAATGCTGCCCCCAGAGGCAGTTCCTTTAAGCAGCATTTCAGCACTTAACATTGTGTAGACACACTTCTGTGTTTTTTAAATCAGGATCCTGAATGAGCTCATCACTAATTCATTTGGCTGAAGTCCAAACAGCTCCCTATGTTTTTCCAGACACTTGCCTTAAAAGGCCTTTTTTTTCCCAACCAGTCTAAAAGGACATCTGATTGGAACCAGGGACTAAAACATTTAAATTTATATTCCACATCCTACATTTCACTACAATATGAAGGTTAACAACATTCACTGTAAAACAAACACTGATGTGGACTGGAACTGCGGTAAAGCGGGAGATTACTGTATTATAAAGACTTGTATATAAAACTATATATACAGTGAAACCTCCATAGTTCGCGACTTTTCATTTGGAACTGGACTAAAAGTAACTCACAAGTAGCTTGAAAGTTCAGAGTAACAGAGTTTGTACTAATAAATGACAAACAAATGTTTGAAAAGCTATTTTATTATTTTATTATTCATTTAAAGTAGTAAATAAAACATTTATGACAAGTCATTCACAATTTGTGTTGAGTTTACAGTGCATGAACAATTCCTTCAAAATGAACCATCAAAAGGAGTCAAAACATCACTATATATAAAATTCCAAGTGAGTAATATTTATATAAAAGGTGAAAAAAACATTAATGATACTCAGCATGAGCGTGGTAAAAAGCAGGCATATATACAGAATATCTTGGATACGCAAATAAAAGCTTTTTAGCCTCAACTCTTTAATCTTACGTGTTAATTTTCAATATTAAAGAACAAAATTAAGATCATTTCTTCAGTTGCATGGATGTTCCTTCATCCGGATGTCGTTCGTCCACACTTGAGGTCTGTGAATACACTGAAGCTGCAGCTCGGGTCATGCAGTGTTTCATACACTGCACATGGCTGCATGGTGTCTGGAGGAGGAGCCTGGCGAGATGCCTCCTGAACTTTTGACCCACAAGCATGTAAATGAACGGATTGAGGCAGCTGTGTGAATACGCCACGGCTTCAGTGATCTGCAGCAGCAGCTGGATGGTTTTGCTGAGTTCACACCCTGGAGTCAGGATGAGCTTCAGTTCCAGTGCCTTGAGGAACGCTGCGATGTTGTACGGTATCCAGCAGCAGAAGAACACCACCATGACCACAATAACAAGACGAACAGACAGTTTCTTGGAATTACGAAGTGTTTGAAGCTTCCTTAATACCATGGAGTAACAAAATCCCACAATGCTCAGTGGAATCAGCAGCCCCAAAACATTCATTTTAAAGATGGACCCACTTTTTATATCATGGTGATTATTTTCTGGATACGCGCTGCAAAGTGTTTTATTCTTTTTGTTTATGACTCCAAGATACCGTAGTTCAGGAAATGAAGACGCAACCGCGAGAATCCAGATGAAGATGCTCGCTAAAATCCCATAAGTCTTTGTACGGATTCTCAAGGAGGACATGGCATGGACGATCGCCAAGTATCTGTCGATGCTCATCAGCACAATAAAGAAAATGCCGGCATAAAACACAATGTGGTACACGCTGAGGACCAGGGTGCACATGGTGCTACCAAAAACCCAGTTATCTCTGGCATAATGAGCCAAAAAGGGGAGAGTGGAGATTAGCAGAAGGTCAGAAATGACCAGGTTCAGGAGAGACACGTCATTCATGCTTTTTATCCGAGTGCCTCTCAGGATCACCCACAGCACCAGCATGTTGGCCAACAAACCCACCACGAAGAACACGGAGTAGAGCAGTGGGAGGATGCGGCTTGAATGGGGGCCGTATTCACATGGTCCAGGAGGTAAACCATTATAATCAAATTCAGTTGTAGAAATAAATTCAGTGCTGAAAACAGAAAAGACAGAATTACTCCATGAGAATTAAAGGAGAATTCAGAACTACACACAAAACTAAGCACTGATACTGAAAAGATCTACACATATTTTGGTCTGTAAACATGTTCATGAACTTAAAAATCTTATTCAAGGACAATATTACATTTAAACTTTGGCACTGTTCCAGAATTAAGAGTCACGTTGATTTAAAATCCTTTTCTCGTGGACCCTGTTAGCAGAGACAAAATCTTACAATTTTGAATATTTTAAAAATGGGATAATTTTTAACTATACCATGTTTTACATGAGAATAAGGAATTGAACAAAACCAGATTTATTTTGTGTTATTGGTGCTAATTCCAAAAAGTTCTATTTATGATGAAAAGAAAAAGTCATATTCCATGTTCTCATTTATATTTCACAAGTCATAACACATTTTATTTAAAGCATAAAGCTGCATTAGCATGTTCGAGTGTGCAGATGAAGCTACAGAGCAGTCAGAATGGTGATCAGTATGAGGTAGTATACTGTTATATGGGAATTCTTGTTCTTTCAGCTTCTTCCATTAGGGGTCGCCAGAGCGTATCATCTTTCTCCTTCTCTTTCGTGATCCGCATATTTGATTTGGCACGTTTTCCGCTGGATGTCCTTCCTAACGCAACCCTTATCTGGGCTTGGGACCGGCACTGAGAGTGACCGGACTTGTGCAACACTAATGACTGGGTTATACTGTTATATGCTAATAATGTAACAAATGACATAATTCAGCAAAACGGAGCATTTTACAGTATCGTACTGTATAAACTTTACACTATATATAATAGACAAGCGCCGGTTAGTGAATTTTTGCCTGCCGTGTCATTTACATGATGTGAACGAAAAGCACAGAATGAACTGGATTTGATATTTGTTTTTTGTTTTTTTAAATGTTTACTGAAGGAAGATGTTCCTGGACTACAATCCGATCAGCCACTGCACCATCACATCACTAAGCACTCACACCTGTTCCCCGTCACCACTGATTACACCTGAAACTTCTCCCCCTTTACAGCACTATTGCTCATGTTTTCCTCCAGGATTGTTGTTCAGGTTCACAGTCCGTAGCTTCTTCTTTAGCTTATGGTTTCTTTCTTACTTTCTTTCTTTCTGTCGATTATCTGCGTTTGCATCTGTATCTTTAATAGTAGAAATGTAACTTTCATATCTCTGCCAGAAATTCCTCAAAATCGCATCTCCATCTAGGCTGCTTTAATTGTCTCGACTACTGATTGTATTTGGACTCAACCACACGGACGGTATTTACTAAATACCTTCATTACTTCTTTATCTTGCACAATTTGTAGCAGTTACATGGAATATGTTCTTACCTGGATGTTGTGTTCAGCATCATCTGCTCTGTACATCAGACAGTAAACAGTAAACCCCTGAGGGAAAGGAGAAAGTCGGGTAGATGAATGGTCTCAGTTTAGAGAATGACTCGCTAAAGTGCAAGAGTATAAAAAAAAGAATGTGGGCATCTTCGCCTTAACCAGACCTCGAAATCGAGAAGAACAGCAGTTATGGAAATCAATAACACCAGGATTTTCATAACAGATCATTTTCATGCAAATAATAATAAGAAATTCTGCAGAATTCTTCAAGCAGCTGGGAGAAATTCGACTTACTGTATTTGCATGTAGTCCTTTGGGGTGTGAAGCCAAAACTGAAACGAGAATGTGGTGTTGAAATGCTTTGTTTCTATCACACTTCTGTTTTCTTGAGATGAGTAACAGGACTCTGTTGAGACATGCCTTGTGTTGACACGACATTTGAATGCGATAGTGCTGAGCTTGTGTTTATATTTCCATGTACTGGGTTTTCCAGATTAATCAGAAGAACTTGTTGGACTGAAATGATTACTAATATTCTTTACCATTTCAACACAAAAGCACCATGGCTTTGCATAAAACAACACAATCGGCCAGGAGAAAGTGTACGTTAATGTTATTAATACACTTTCTACAGAACTGTTGCACGCCGGAGATGTTGCCAGAGTAATGCAATTATCTCTCATTAGATCTTATTACTCATAATCCTTCTGAACCTCACCCAAATCTTATGCTCTCATCAATTCTGCGTGTTCGTTGGAAGGTGATATGTGGCTTCTGGTTTAATTTATCAGAAAATCTGATTCATTTCAGAAAACACTCTTTAACCATGTTTGAGCTGGTGGGGGGAAGAGGACACGCTGTAATCTCTCTGTCATTCCAGATAATAAACACCATCCCTTCCATGTCCTATTTATAAATCACAAGAGCTCCTTGAGCTTCTTCAGCTCCTTCAGATCGGCGGAGCAGCACAGAAAGTCACAGAAGATAAGAACTTATACATTTTTCTATCTGTGTAAAGCCAATCTGAGGCAATGTCCATTATTAAAATGTTTGCTAATAGTTTCACAGTCACTTTAAGAGCGAGAGGAAAGAACGAAGCTTTGACTTGTCACATAAACTACAGCTCAGTGAAAGTGTTTCTTCACACTTCAGAAGAACAGCCATAATACAGCACAGAGGGTTAAGGGCCTTGCTCAAGGGCCCAACAGTGGCAGCTTAGTGGTGCTGGGGCTTAAACCCTCGACCTTCTAAACTCTCAAACTGTATCTGTACACGTTGTACCTGTTTCTCCTTCTATACTATATTTATATATTTATTCTCTTTCATTTATCATGTAAATACTATACTTTTTACTCTCTATCTATCTATCTATCTATCTATCTATCTATCTATCTATCTATCTATCTATCTATCTTATATGGACAAAAGTATCAGGACACCGGACTTTATTGACTATTAAAGGATGAATTATTTGCGTCGGAATCGAATCAGAAAAACAGGAATGAAACGTGTTTAGATAAACAGAACAATCGTATTGTACATCCTAGAAAGTGAAGCAATGCTCTGATGGCCCACTGCATCACTACATCTGCTACTAAACAGCCACATTCCTCCACACTGACCTCACACACAACTCCACGGAGCTTCCACAACACAACACAACACGACACAACACAACACAACACGACACACACAGAGCGAACGCTGGAAACAGGGTTTTTACACTAAATACACACACTGAATCATTCACATGAACACATACAAACATACAAGAGTTAACAAACAAAGAGCACTTATTACACACACACACACACACACACACACACACACACACACACACACTCACTTACTCTCATGGTCTGGTCCACCCACAGAATCCCAGGAATAATGATCTTTCTTTCTCTTTCTCTTTGAGACTCTCTTATATCTACACTGAGAGAGAGAGAGAGAGAGAGAGAGAGAGAGAGAGAGAGAGAGGAGAGAGGGAGAGAGAGAGGAGAGAGAGGAGAGAGAGAGAGAGAGCGAGAGGGAGAGAGAGACAGACATTTGGACTCCTTCAATGCATCATTTTTGAACAGTGACATACATACAGTTTAATTACTAATCCCCTCAGGATCTAGCCCCTCCCAAACACACACACACACACACACACACACACACGCACACACACGCACACGTTACCCTTTCACCCCGTTTCCAAATAAAAAAGTCAATTTATTTATTATAGTTCATCATTCCTAGGAAAGTCCACAGTCCTGTTTTTACGAAACTGGAATGCAGCTGAAGCCTGTTTTATATTATCCTGAGACCATGTAGTTTTAAATATAAATATAAACAGTACTCGGAGTGTAATAATATACGTATTCGTACCGAACCATTACAGGACTTTCGCTTCAGTGTGTTTACACGTGTACTGAATGCAATCCTTCTTCAGAACTTTGAGCTCAGAGTCACTGCTGAATCCGTACCAGAAACATGATTAGGTTTTGAGCATGCAGGATATTGATGCCACTTCCTGTCATCAGTCTATCATACGGATTCTTAGCGTTTTATGTACATCCTCAAGAATTTCTTTTCGAAGGAGAAAATCCTGACAGTTTCACATGTTGAGGGAGTGAATGAATAAAGGATGGAAGGAATAAATTGATTTATGAATAAATACATTGAATGGATGAATAGATAACAAAAGTATGCATTTAAGAAAAACACAAGATAGTGAAAGTATCCTGAACAATTAAGTAGACGATATTTTTATTTTATTGTATATTGTTGAATTAAGTAAAAAACACACATATACACATCTGTATTACAGAATTGGGGTCTAACAAGATTAGTGTCATTTGTGCCAATATAATCGATTACTCAATTGAATCAATAGGAATTTATAAACTAGTATATATATATATATATATATATATATATATATATATATATATATATATATATATATATATATATATATATATATACAGTACAGACCAAAAGTTTGGACACACCTTCTCATTCAAAGAGTTTTCTTTATTTTCATGACTATGAAAATTGTAGAGTCACACTGAAGGCATCAAGGGCTATTTGACCAAGAAGGAGAGTGATGGGGTGCTGCGCCAGATGACCTGGCCTCCACAGTCACCGGACCTGAACCCAATCGAGATGGTTTAGGGGTGAGCTGGACCGCAGAGTGAAGGCAAAAGGGCCAACAAGTGCCAAGCATCTCTCGGGAACTCCTTCAAGACTGTTGGAAGACCATTTCAGGTGACTACCTCTTGAAGCTCATCAAGAGAATGCCAAGAGTGTGCAAAGCAGTAATCAAAGCAAAAGGTGGCTACTTTAAAGAACCTAGAATATGACATTTTCAGTTGTTTCACACTTTTTGTTATGTATATAATTCCATATATAATTCCACATGTGTTCATTCATAGTTTTGATGCCTTCAGTGTGAATCTACAATTTTCATAGTCATGAAAATAAAGAAAACTCTTTGAATGAGAAGGTGTGTCCAAACTTTTGGTCTGTACTGTGTGTGTATATATATATATATATATATATATATATATATATATATATATATATATGATATATGATAGAAAGAGAGAGATTGTGTGTGTGTGAATCCTTAACTCAAGAAAACTAAAGACCTTTGAGTGAAGTGATAAACCCACTCAGATGTTCAACAGTGTTTCTATCCATTTTGTATTTACATCATCTGGTAGACTTTAGTGCCAGAACGGAGAAGAGTCTTGTAGGATTTAGTCGTTGTTCCCTGGGAGTTGGTGGGATGTGTGAAGCAGGTGTAGAGGATTGTGAGAGCAGTAGTGCAGTAGTTGATGATCGGATGGAGCATGTTGAAGTGCAAGGCATAATAAGTCCTGTGAAGGAGGGACTGCTGGTTTTTAGGTGAGCATCAATGTTTTTAATCTGATGCTGAAGCTACAGGAAGTCAGTGGAGGAAACATAGCAATGGGGTGGTGTGGGAGAACATAGGAAGCTTGAAAACAAGTCATAAATAATGCATTCTTCATTATGATCCTTCACTGCATTGTTCTAGTTATGGAGTTGAATAACCATTTTAATGGAGTCCTGAAAAAAAATCCTAATGTGCATACCTGTGCTTTCTATACGGGGAAGTTCATTCCGGATGAACACCATAATGACAATGAAATGTTTACTGTGAAGAGGAAACAAACGTTTCTAGGTTACGTATGTAACCCTAGTTCCCTGAGGAAATGAGACGCTGCGTCGGTCTGAACGCTTTGGGAACTGGAGGCAGACCGTCACCGGCAGGGTGACATCAAGACCATGAAGTATAAAACGCACATGGATTGAAGCTAGCACCAGCTTCTGTAACAGAGAAGAAAGCGCTGAAGGGACACCAGAGGTGTGGCATAGAGATGCAGCGTCTTGTTCCCTCGGAGAACCAGGGTGACATATACGTAACCTGGAGATGTTCCTTTCCAGAAACTGGAGCTGCGTTGCAACACTTTGGGAACGAGAGTCCAATACCACCACACTGACCAGTCCCTAACTAGTGTAAATGAGCCCAGCTAGGTTGAAGGACAGAGGTGCCAGGAGTGGCCCAGAGGCCAAGGTTGTAAAGCCTGACAGGTCAGCGGGGTGGACCAGCCTGCAGCGTCGCAGAGGTCTTGGAGGGACACTTCAGAGGACCAAGCCTTAAAGGCTGCCACACTCCTGGTCAAGTGTGCTGTAACACTGAATGGTGCGGAGAGACCAGAGGACTCGTAGGAGGATGCAAAAGCTTGAATCGGACATAGCCGGTTCAGTTTCTCCTGGTCTGGGGTCTGGAAAAGAGGAGGATTGAATGCCTGGAGCCTAACAGGTCATAGGACGACTGAGGGCACCTTGGGGACGTAACCCGCTCTAGGGTGCAGGAAGGCACAGGCCATGTCTGTAAGATCCCCATGGTGTGCAGACATTCAGCGGCCTGACCTACTGAGGCATAAGCCTTCCCCACCAGCGCTGACGTAATACGCAGAGGCTTGGTGGGTAATGCCGGGGTCTTAAAGGGGCGGGCCGAGAAGGGCAAAAAATGGCACACCCTGACGTGGAGACTGTGATGCCGGGAGCGCATGGGCTGTGCTTTGTGCACAGTCGGAACGATCGCTTGCTTTTTGGACATTTACCACTTGCCTATAGGGGACGAACACACAGAGAGGGCTTCCTGAAAACCATTCTCTCCATGTGTGTTTTATACTTCTTGGTCATGACATCACACTGCCAGTGACAGCCTGCCTCCAATTTTTGACTCATTGCACAGATTGTTTCAGAGCATGGACAATGCAGCCGCGTTCCCAAAGCATTCCGATGCAGCTCGAGTTCCTGAAAGGGAACACCCCTTTCTGATCACAGGAACCTCGAGTAGGTGAAATCAGCTATAGGACGAGGTTGCATCTACATCATATCAGGTAAGATCTTTGGTGTGTGCAGGTCAGTTTGAACCTGTATGACTAATTCACATCAAACATCTAAACCATTTTATTCTACAGTTTCATTTGGTCTGACTTTCTAATTACACAAAACCACCAGCAACTCAGAGATTCATATCTTTATACTGCATTCATGTGTCTTATACTGAACTTATTATGGAGGTTGTCCAGATCCTGAAACGCTTCATCACATTTCTTTAAAAAGAACATAATATTGAAAGAAGATAAATGAATGTCTGGAAACTATAAATAAATCAACACAACGTTTTAATTTATATTAAACATAAAAAAAGTCACTTTAATACAACATTCAGTGTAAAACAAAGTCTGAATAATGGCAACTTTTACAAGAAAATAGAAATAAAGAAATTAAGCATATATGAAAAAATTAAGTTAATTTTTTTTAAATGTTGAATATATACGTATTTCTGAGTAATATATAAAATTTAAAGTACAAAAAGCAAGACTACGACCAAACAGCAGGAAAATATACTATCTGGACCAAAAAGAGAAAGATGTTCAAGACTTTTAGTAAAGTAGGTGAAAATGTAAGGAAGTCTGGGGTGCAGTCAGCGTTCACATTCATCCCAAAGGTCTTCATTGGGGTTTGGAGCTCTATAGCAGATCCTCCACTCCAGCCCATGGAAAGCAGATCTTCATGGAGCTGGTTTGAAGGAAAATCTAATACCATCACATCACATGGTGTAAATTACACATGCAAATACAAGCTTCTTTTTCTTACTTCTATCTTATGTAGGTGTTTCTATATGCTGGTTTCCATCCATATGTTTTTCATCCACACTCGTGGTCTGTGAATACACTGAAGCTGCAAGTCGGGTCATGCAGTGTTTCATACACTGCACATGGCTGCATGGTGTCTGGAGAAGAAGTCTGGCGAGATGCTTCCTGAACTTTGGACCCACAAGTACGTAGAGGAACGGATTGAGGCAGCTGTGTGAATACGCCACGGCTTCAGTGATCTGCAGCAGCAGCTGGATGGTTTTGCTGAGTTCACACCCTGGAGTCAGGATGTGCTTCAATTCCAGTGCCTTGAGGAACGCTGCAATGTTGTACGGTATCCAGCAGCAGAAGAACACCACCATGACCACAACAACAAGACGAATAGCCAGTTTTGTAGAACTACGAAGGCTCTGAAGCCTCTGGAGGATCATGAAGTAACAAAATGCTAAAATGCTCAATGGAATTAGCAGCCCCAAAACATTCATTTTAAAAATAGACCCACTTTTTATATTATTGTAATTATTTTCTGGATACGCGCTGCAAAGTTTTTTAGTCCCATTGTTCATGAATCCAAGATACAAAAGTTCAGGAAATGAAGACGCAACAGCGAGAATCCAGATGAAGATGCTCGCTAAAATCCCATAAGTCTTTGTACGGATTCTCAAAGAGAACACGGCATGGACGATCGCCAAGTATCTGTCGAAGCTCATCAGCACAATAAAGAAAATGCCGGCATAAAACCCAATGTGGTACACGCCGAGGACAAGGGTGCACATGGTGCTACCAAAAACCCAGTGATCTCTGGCATAATGAGCCAAAAAGGGGAGAGTGGAGATTAGCAGAAGGTCAGAAATTATCAGGTTCAGGAGAGACACGTCAGTCAAAGATTTAATATAAGAACCTTTCAGGATCACCCACAGCACCAGCAGGTTTCCCAGCAAACCCACCACGAAGAACACGGAGTAGAGCACCGGGAGAATGCGGTTTGAATGGGGGCCGTAATCACATGGATCAGAAACATCATTGTAATCATATTCAGTTGTAGAAATAAATTTATGGCTGAAAACAGAAAAGACAGAATTCCTCCATGAGAAAGGTTCAGTGTGAAACATATCGAGTTCTGATCTAAAAACAGTAAATAAATTTGAGAAATTATAGTGGGATAATATTAGAATATTAGATTATTAGGCATATAACCCAGCCATTAGGGAGGCACAAGCCAGTGCACTCTTAGTGCCGGTTCCAAGACCGGATAAATGGGGAGGGTTGTGTTAGGAAGGAGATCCAGCGTAAAACATGTGCCAAATCGAATATGCGGATCACAAATAAGAATTCCATACCGGATCGGTGGAGGCCCGGATTACCAACAACAGCCACAGGTATCGTTAGCCGAAAGGGTACCGGTGGAAATTGGGCTACTGTTGGCCGAAGGAGGAGAAGGAGAGGAGGAAGACATCTACAGACACAGCAGGGAAAGAAGAAGTGGAGGAGAGTGGAGGTTCAGGTTGGTACTTTAAATGTTGGTACTATGACTGGTAAAGGGAGAGAGGGAGCTGATATGATGGAGAGGAGAAAGGTAGAGATGTTGTGTGTTCAGGAGAACAAGTGGAAGGGGAGTAAGACCAGGAACATTGGAGGTGTTTAAACTGTTCTATCATGGTGTGGATGGAAAAAATAGCAGTCATAGTAACAACATTTAAAGTACCAACCCAAACCTCCACTCTCCTCCACTTCTCCTTTCCCTGCTGTCTCTGTAGACATCTTCCTCCTCTCCTTTTCCTCCTTCTGCCAACAGTAGCATAATTTCCACTGGTACCCTGTTGAATAACGATACCTGTGGCGGTGGTTGTTAACCCGGGCCTCGACCAATCCGGTATGACATTCTTATTCGTGATCTGCATGTTCAACTTGGCATGTGTTTTACACTGGATGTCCTTATAACACAACCCTCCCCATTTATCCGGGCTTGGGACCGGCAGGAGAGACCTGACTTGTGCAACCATAATGGCTGGGTTATACTCCATATAGTTAAAAATTACTTTTAAATAATTTGTTATGCAAAACTAAGAATTTCAGTGCAATTTTATAACCATTATCTTGCTAGTTGTTGGTTTGAGAACGCAGTAGAAGGTAAACACAGTGCTGCATAACAGTGTTATAAACACTATTGCCATCTTTACAACAGTTTCTGGATTCAAGGCACATTATACAAATGATACAACTAGAAATTCAGATCATATGGTAAAAGCCATTATGGTAGAAATATTCACAAAGATGCTTTTAATGTGTGGAAAAACTATTTAGTAAAATATTCTCACCTGAATGTTGTAGTACTGCTGCTGTTCAACATCACTGCCTTTCAGAATCAGACACTAAACAGTTCTTCCTGAGGTGAACAATACAGAGAAAGGAGGAAGAGGATGAATAAATCTCTTGTGCTTGCAGATGAAGATCTGATTATTCCACAATTAAAGCATTTTATTCCAGTCTCACACCAGTTTGATTTTAAAGGGTAAATTACTGTATATGCATCAGAATCGATTCAGAATTTTCACCAGGAAAACTGTACAAAAGTGAGGGTAATTATCCTAAAATCAACAAACTCACACAGAAACTCCAAACACAAAAGAGCACTTTACAAAAACAAAAACAGCTGGTCGTCACTCACGGTCTGGTCCACCTACAGGATCCAAACTACATCTTTATTCTTTCTCTTTCTCTCTGAGAGGAACTCAGTGCTACAGAGAGAGAGAGAG
Organism: Silurus meridionalis; assembly: GCF_014805685.1. Classification (NCBI taxonomy): domain Eukaryota; kingdom Metazoa; phylum Chordata; class Actinopteri; order Siluriformes; family Siluridae; genus Silurus; species Silurus meridionalis. Next base: position 6,571,784 of record NC_060887.1, on the reverse strand, counting down.
AGAGAGAGAGAGAGAGAGAGAGAGAGAGATTTTGACTTTTACAATCCTTTATTTAACATAGTACTTAACATAAGTCACTTTATGTTCTGGATTTTATCAGGTATCAGAATATAAAAGTCAAATAAATAAATAAATAAAAACATTAAAAAGACATCAATAAAACAGGACATTGACAGTTAAAAGATGGGGGTGGGTGTAATTGTTTAGCGGAGCTCTGGTACAAAGTACAATTCTTTTTCTTTTACTGAACAAAGAGCTTCTCCACAACACCACACAGTCGTAAACATCTTCAGATCCCCCAAACTCTTGTAAAAGTTAAAATCCTGCATTTTGTAAGCCTGGAGAAAATTCTAGCAGCATCACAGTCAGTGTTTTGAGCCATTTAGTTTTTCCTGCTCAGGTATATCGCTATCTTTGCATGACCAAAAATAAAATTAATCAACTGACACACAAACCTGTTTCTCCTGATGTACTTAAAACCCAGAATTAAACACTGTAGAGTAAAAGTCACATTCAAGGAATTACATTTTAAAAACTCAAAAAGTGACTGTAACCTAGAGCAGTGAGTAAAAGTGTGAACAGAACGGACCGTCCTGTAGAACATCAGGCTTTAAAACAGAAATAAAAAAATTCACAGAGATTTTATTATTATTATTTTTTTATTTATTTGTATAATTCAACTTTTTTTTATTGTTCAACAGTCCAAACTTCAAAGAACATCAACACGGCCGTCAATAATCATCTTTGCTATTACACCTTCAGCCACTAGTCACTATCAGTGGAATACAATCATAATATCAGCACATGGAAATTAAACAGTTATTAATCAGTCCTACTTCTTCAAAACATTTTTATATGTTGCCAGAAAAGATCCCATGTCTTCTTTATTACTCCCCAACATGCTCTCATACAAAGCCATTTCAGTCATCCCATCAATCCAATCCAATCCAAGTCTGGGGTTTTGGGACATTTCCAATTGTGTAAAATCATCCAGGCAGCTGTAATACAACCAATCTTAAAGTAAACTTGTTTTTTGCTCTGTTGGGTATCACTGATTTACTGTTTACTGTCAACAAATAGAAGCCATCTGAACTTCATGTGGAAACTGAAGAAACAGTGTCTAATCTGCAGATATTTCCAAAAATTTCCTTGACCCCCAATATTATATTTTTTCAGCAAATCAGTGTATGACATAAAAATTCCATTTTCATACAGATCACCAATTACAGTTACCCCTTTAAGATGCCATTGTTCCCAAAACACACAGGCTTTACCTATGCAAATTTCAGGATTCCTCCATAATGACTCCATATGACTCTCTATAATGTGATGTCTTACACAGTTTATGAATTTTGTTCCAAACATGTCTTGAGTGAATTGTCACTGGATTTGAGTCCCCAAAAGAACATTAACTGAAAGAACATTAGCTGAACTGGTGAGGCAAGTTTCTGTTCTATCTTGATCCAGTCCAATTCAGAATCTGTCCTGTCCCAATGTTTACCCAGCTCAGCCATTTCAAAAGAAAGATCATACAATCTCACATCAGGTAATCCAAGACCCCCCTCGTCCCTTGGGGAAGTCAATTTACTCATTTTAATCCTCGGTCTTCTTCCTTCCTATAAAAAGTCCTTGATAATTTTGTCATACCTTTTAAAGATATTGTCTGGAAGGTTTACAGGTATCATCATGGATATATAATTGAACTATGGAGCAATAATCATTTTGACAACATTGACTTTACCCCACAGAGAGAGTTTCAGCCTGCATTTTCACCGCCTTCATAAAACCTGGTCTGCAGCCTAAATAGTGCATATTCAGCTTTTTATATTTATATATATAATTGTGTAATTTAAATGTATACTTACAAATATCCTGATATAAATCATTAGAGTAGTGTCTAGCCAGCTTCTTCTCCAATGTACAAATTGTTGTTTCCAAGTTCTTGACCAAGTCTCTTCCTTCCCTTTTCTTTCTAGCTGCCTGCGCAATCAGTTTCCCTTTATTGTACGCCTTTGAGGCCTCCCATATAGAATGCCGACCTATCAGGGCTTCCTACATTCAATTCAAAAAAGGAGGTCAGATCATCAGCCAACAATTTGCTAAACTCCTCATCTTGTAATAATGCAGCATTCAATCTCCTTCTCCCCTTTCTACCCGCTTCTGTATTTAGAGCTATATCCAGTTTCACAGCCTCATGGTCTGACAATTCTATTGCTACAATTTTACAGTTTACTACCTGATCAGTGATAGAATTTGAAAGTAAGAAGAAATCTATCCTAGAGTGAGATTTATGGCAATGAGAATAGAAAGTATATTCTCTCTCTGTTGGATTGACCAGACGCCAAATATCAATCAATCCAATATCCTCTGTTAGCATATGAAGGGCAGCCCTAGCCCTTGGCATAGAAGATCCCTGATATTTATTCTTATCCAAAACAACACATTCGCACCCCACATCATCACATATCGACGCTGTGGATGTTGCGTCCCGGCGTCCGACGCCGAGGGTACCCCTTCGTCGCTTTTGACGAGGACGGAAACCCTTCGCCGCCGACGCAGATGGACGGGACCCCATTTGCGGGTTACAGTTAGGGTTTGGGTTAGGGTCAGGGTTCGGGTTAGGGTTTGGGTTAGGGTTACAGTCATCATCCAGCGACGCAAAGGGAGGTACCGTCTCTCTCGTCAAAAGCGACGCCAAGGGAGGTACCGTCTCTCTCGTCAAAAGCGACGCGAAGGGGGTACCCTCGGCGTCGGACGCCGGACGCAACATCCACAGCGTCGATATGTTAACATTATGAAATTCAGCCTCTTGTTTATTAGGATCATTACTCCTTTCGTTTGCACGTAAATGATGAATAAATGACATGCCCCACCCAGTTTTGCTTGATGTGGCTACATTTGTACGATATAAATTAGTTGCACATTATCGCGCGTGTAACCAGATATGTTGGATGAATGCCCCCTGTTGGGGAATGGCATAATAAACCGTGATGTGCAAATTTAACAAACGACAGTCAAACATTTCAAACACCAAAACTCCCTTCAGCAAAGTGCTAATGCTCATCAGAAAGTAACAATGATCAAACCCCCCACCCAAAGATTTACAACAGACAAAATTAAAAGAAGAGACAACAGAAAAAGAATGGCCATACCAAACAACGAGGACCGTCTTATTCCAAACACGTTGAGATTGCGGTCCGTGAGGTGCCGAATCAGCTATCCAGCCCTGCCTTGGCTGTCAAAACTGTTCGGAGACAGCACAGCTATCCGGGCCACCTGCCTCCCCACTGCACCTGACCCATATGCTCCACTTTGGTGATCTTGTGAAGAATATTTGGTCCCATCATTCCCAGACCTTCATCACACAACACAGAAATACATCACGCAATGTAGAGCTTTATCACACAACCCAGAGCTACATCACACAACCCAGAGCGATATCACACAACATAGAACTACATCACACAACACAGAGCTACATCACACAACATAGAGATTCATTACACAACACCTCGGAGATGCTGTTTCTGATCCGGACTGACTGAGGTCTCCCAATCAGGAGGTCCAGGATCCAGTTACAGAGGGAGGTGTTTAGGCCCAGTAGGCTCAACTTCTCAATCAGGTGCTGAGGGATGATTGTGTTGAATGCTGAGCTAAAGTCTATAAACAGCATTTGTACATATGAGTCCTTATTGTCCAGGTGGGTGAAGGCCAGATGAAGGGTCACGTAGATGGCAGCGGTTTGGATGATACGCGAACTGCATGGGGTCCAGTGAAAATGGAAGCTGGGTCTTGATGTGCCTCATGACAAGCCTCTTGAAGCATTTCATCACAATGGGTGTGAGTGTGATGGGACGATAGTCAGTGAGGCAGGAGACTGTAGACTTCTTCGGGAACGATGGTCGTCATCTTGAGGCACGTAGGAACAATGCCACTGCTCATTTAAATGTTACAGATGTCAGTAAAGACATTTTCTAGCTGTTCAGCACATTCTCTGAGCACTCTGCCAGGAATGTTGTCTGGTCCAGCAGACTTCCGTGGGTTAACTCTGGATAGAGTTTTCCTCACTTCAGCTGTGGTTAGACAGAGCACCTGGTCACTGGGAGGAACCCTAACCCTTCCTCACCGCCATGTTGTTCTGTACCTCAAACCAGGCTTAGAAGTTGCTCAGTACATCTGGGAGGGAGGCATCACGACCACAAGCAAGTGAAGTTGTCTTGTAGTTCATGATCCCCTGGATTCCCTGCCACATGCGCCGGGGGTCTCCGCTGTCCTGGAAGTGGCCGTAGATTTTCTTGGCATGAAAGCACTTCACCTCTCTGATGGCATGGGACAGATTGGCCCTTATACTGTCTTGTCCCCTGCTCTGAGGGCAGAGTCTATAGACTTTAGCAGCGCACACCTTGGCGTTCATCCATGGCTTCTGGTGTGAGCATGTGGTGATGGATCTTGGAGATGGTCACATCATCAATGCACTTGCTGATGTAGCTGGTCACTGATGATGTGGACTCCTCCAAGTTTATGGAATCGGTGTTGGTTGCAGTGGGGTTGGGGCTGGAACATGTTTGTCTAAACAAGATCCAGCGTGTTCTTCAATCTCATTGCAAAATCAACACGCTGATGAAATTTAGCATTTTAGAAATTTTGGCACTGATTTGAGATTCGCATGTTTGAAATCTCTGGTGATAATAAACAGTCCGTCAGGGTGAACATTCTGCAGGTCGCTAATCGCCCCTTAGAGTTCACACAGAGCCTTCTTATCATTATCACTGAGGGAAACGTACACTGAGTTTATGGGAAATAAAATGGCCTGCATCTAGGTCACAAACTCCATTAGCAATGAATAGCAACTTTAAACAAGCACAGTGTTTATGCTTCATTCCATTTTCATGTAAATACACAAACCACCACTGTGAGTCTCCCCACAAGCCTGTATTTCTGCTGGCACAAAATGCAGCTAGCACGTCCATCTAAATTTGAAAAAAAAAACCCTCATTCCTAATTCTCTCTGATCACAGGAACCTCGAGTAGGTGAAATCAGCTACAGGAAGAGGTTGCATCTACATCATATCAGGTAAGATCTTTGGTGTGTGCAGGTCAGTTTGAACCTGTATGACTAATTCACATCAAACATCTAAACCATTTTATTCTACAGTTTCATTTGGTCTGACTTTCTAATTACACAAAACCAGCAGCAGCTCAGAGATTCATATCTTTATACTGCATTCATGTGTCTTATACTGAACTTATTATGGAGGTTGTCCAGATCCTGAAACGCTTCATCACATTTCTTTAAAAAGAACATAATATTGAAAGAAGATAAATGTATGTCTGGAAACTATAAATAAATCAACACAACGTTTTTATTTATATTCCACATGGTACACAAATAAACAGGCACTCAAATACAACATGAAGGTAAAAAACATTCACTGTAAAAAAACATTTTCTAAATAATAGCAAATCTTTGAAAATAGAAATAAAGAAATTATGCAAATATAAATAAATTTAAGTTTTAAAATTTTTAAATGTTGAATATATATGGATTTCTGAGTAAATATATAAAATTAAAAGTAGAAAAAGCAAGACTACGACCAAAGAGCAGGAAAATATACTATTTTTTAATTTGTGGTAACAGTTTGGGGAAGAACTGCATATGGCTGGAAAAGTCTGGTGTCCCAATATTTTGTCCATATGGTGTAAATTACACATGTAAATACAAGCTTGTTTTTCTTACTTCTATCTTATGTAGGTGTTTCTATATGCTGGTTTCCATCCATATGTCTTTCATCCACACTCGGGGTCTGTGAATACACTGAAGCTGCAAGTTGGGTCATGCAGTGTTTCATACACTGCACATGGCTGCATGGTGTCTGGAGGAGGAGTCTGGCGAAATGCTTCCTGAATTTTTCACCCACAAACACGTAGAGGAACGGATTGAGGCAGCTGTGTGAATACGCCACAGCTTCGGTGATCTGCAGCAGCAGCTGGATGGTTTTGCTGAGTTTACACCCTGGAGTCAGGATGCGCTTCAGTTCCAGTGCCTTGAGGAACGCTGCAATGTTGTACGGTATCCAGCAGCAGAAGAACGCCACTATGACCACAATAACAAGACGAATAGCCAGTTTTGTAGAAGTACGAAGGGTATGAAGCCTCCGGAGGATCATGAAGTAACAAAATCCTAAAATGCTCAGTGGAATCAGCAGCCCCAAAACATTCATTTTAAAGATAGACCCACTTTTTATATCATGGTGATTATTTTCTGGATACGCGCTGCAACGTGTTTTAGTTCCATTGTTTATGACTCCAAGATACCGTAGTTCAGGAAATGAAGACGCAACCGCGAGAATCCAGATGAAGATGCTCGCTAAAATCCCATAAGTCTTTGTACGGATTCTCAAGGAGGACATGACATGGACGATCGCCAAGTATCTGTCGATGCTCATCAGCACAATAAAGAAAATGCCGGCATAAAACCCAATGTGGTACACGCTGAGGACCAGGGTGCACATGAAGCTACCAAAAACCCAGTGATCTCTGGCATAATGAGCCAAAAAGGGGAGAGTGGAGATTAGCAGAAGGTCAGAAATGATCAGGTTCAGGAGAGACACGTCAGTCAGGGTTTTAATCTGAGAACCTCTCAGGATCACCCACAGCACCAGCAGGTTGGCCAACAAACCCACCACGAAGAACACAGAGTAGAGCAGCGGGAGAATGTGGTTGAATGGCGGCTGTATTCACATGGTCCAGTAACATCACTGTAATCAAATTCAGTTGTAGAATTTAATTCAGGGCTGAAAACAGAAAAGACAGAATTCCTCCATGAGAAAGGTTCAGTGTGGAACATATCGAGTTCTGATCTAAAAACAGTATATAAAGGAATTACAGTGGGATAATATTAGAGTATATCTGCATGCACACATTGTAGTTTCACAACCTTTATTTAGTGTTTTGTGGCTACATGAAGTGCACAAAAGCAACAAATACACAGATACAGAATGAGAGTGAAAGGATTATTTTATTATTATTATTATTATTATTATTATTATTATTAGAAATTTGCAGTGATTATTGTGATAAATATAACCTGGATTGTTTCTGCAGAATTATATTGACTAAACAGCAGACTCCATATTGTTAAATATTACGGTTAAATAATTTGTTATGCAAAACTCAGCGTTTTAGTGCAATTTTATAACCATTATCTTGCAAGTTGTTGGTTTGAGAACGCAGTAGAAGGTAAACACAGTGCTGCATAACAGTGTTATAAACACTATTGCCATCTTTACAACAGTTTCTGGATTGAAGGCACATTACACAAATGATACAACTAGAAATTGAGATCATATGGTAAAAGCCATTATGGTGGAAATATTCACAAAGATGCTTTTAATGTGTGGAAAAACTATTTAGTAAAATATTCTCACCTGAATGTTGTAGTACTGCTGCTGTTCAACATCACTGCCATTCAGAATCAGACACTAAACAGTTCTTCCTGAGGTGAACAATACAGAGAAAGGAGGAAGAGGATGAATAAATCTCTTGTGCTTGCAGATGAAGATCTGATTATTCCACAATTAAAGCATTTTATTCCAGTCTCACACCAGTTTGATTTTAAAGGGTAAATTACTGTATATGCATCAGAATCGATTCAGAATTTTCACCAGGAAAACTGTACAAAAGTGAGTGTAATTATCCTTAAATCAAGAAACTCACACAGAAACTCCACGGAAAGCTTCCACAACACACACACACAGAGCGAACGCTGGAAACATGGTTTTTACACTAAATCCAAACACCAAATCAACTCAAATCAGTTCTGAATTACATCTAACATGTACAACATGCACAAAGACATACAAGAATTAATAACACAAAAGAGCACTTTACAAAAACACGGTCCGGTCCACCTACAGGATCCAAACAGAGAACTTTATTCTTTCTCTTTCCCGCTGAGATGATCACAGTGCTACAGAGAGAAAAGGTGAGAGAGTGAGAGAGTGAGAGAGAGAGAGAGAGAGAGAGAGAGAGAGATGGGGGTGTGGTAGACAAGTCACGTCAAGTCAAAAAACTTTTATTGTCATTTCAACTATACTGTATATAACTGAACTCCAGAAACCTGTTGCTACATCACACAACACAGAGTTCCAATACACAACACAGAGCTCCAATACACAACACAGAGCTTCATCACACAACACAGAGCTCCAATACACAACACAGAGCTCCAATACACAACACAGAGCTCCATCACACAACACAGAGCTCCATCACACAACACAGAGCTCCATCACACAACACAGAGCTCCATCACACAACACAGAGCTCCATCACACAACACAGAGCTTCATCACACAACACAGAGCTCCATCACACAACACAGGCTCCATCACACAACACAGAGCTCCATCACACAACACAGGCTCCATCACACAACACAGGCTCCATCACACACACAGAGCTCCACACAACACAGAGCTCCATCACACAACACAGAGCTCCATCACACAACACAGAGCTCCAATACACAACACAGAGCTCCAATACACAACACAGAACACTAATACACAACACAGAGCTACATCACACAACACAGAGCTCCATACACAACACAGAGCTCAATACACAACACAGCTCCATCACACACAACACAGAGCTACATCACACAACACAGGCTCCATCACACAACACAGAGCTCCATCACACAACACAGAGCTCCATCACACAACACAGTACTACATCACACAACACAGAGCTCCATCACACAACACAGAGCTCCAATACACAACACAGAGCTCCATCACACAACACAGATCTCCAATACACAACACAGAGCTCCAATACACAACACAGAGCTCCAATACACAACACAGAGCTCCATCACACAACACAGAGCTCCATCACACAACAGAGCTCCATCACACAACACAGAGCTCCATCACACAACACAGAGCTCCAATACACAACACAGAGCTCCAATACACAACACAGAGCTCCATCACACAACACAGAACTACATCACACAACACAGAGCTCCAATACACAACACAGAGCTCCAATACACAACACAGAACACTAATACACAACACAGAACACTAATACACAACACAGAGCTCCAATACACAACACAGGCTCAATACACAACACAGGCTCAATACACAACACAGAGCTCCATCACACAACACAGCTCCATCACACACAGAGCTCCATACACAACACAGATCTCCATCACACAACACAGAGCTCAATACACAACACAGGCTCAATACACAACACAGAACACTAATACACAACACAGAACACTAATACACAACACAGAGCTCCAATACACAACACAGAACACTAAAGTAAATTGTTCTTACCACATAAAGTATTAAGTATCTATTGTGTGCAATCAGTGCAATCAAGACAGTGTAGAACAGATACACAAAAACACAAAATAGTGCCACCAGAACACCTACTGTATAACGTTATACACTCTAATATACAAAGAGAGACCTATAAACAAGAGTGTACTTGTAAACATAAACACAATGTTGTGGAAAAACAGCGTGTAAACAATATAATATAATATGGGTGATGCTGTAGACGTGAATGTGTGTACATTTTACTGAGTATTTGTGTGTTTGAGTTTAAGTTTGTAACAGTTCAGTAACACACAGTATTGTGTAAAGTGTGTGTGTGTGTGAGATGTGTATGTGTGAGGGGTTTGTGTGAAGGGTGTGTGTGAGGGGTGTGTGTAAAGTGTTTGTGAGGTGTGTGTGAGAGGTGTGTGTAAAGTGTCTGTTCAGTGTGTGTGTGTGTGTGTGTGTGTGTGTGTGTGTGTGTGTGTGTGTGTGTGTGAGTGGTTTTGGTGCTCTTGATGATCTCTATGCCGGATCCATCAATAGAACCCACGACTTCTGTTTGGAGTGTGTGGTGATGGATCTTGGAGATATACACTTCATCAATGCTCTTGCTGATGTAACTGGTCACTGATGATGTGAACTCCTCCAAGATGATGGAATCGATGTTGGTTGCAGTCTCCCTAAACATGTCCCAGTCAGTGCACTCAAAACAGTCCTGAAGAGCAAAGGCTCCTGCTGGCCAGGTTTTCAGCTGTTTCAGAACCAGTTTAAAGCGTCTGATGAGCGGCCTGTATGCTGGAATTAGCATAACAGAGATGTGATCTGATTAGCCGAGGTGGAGGCAGAGAACATTTGTAGAAACAAGATCCAGCATGTTCTCCAATCTCATTGCAAAATCAACACGCTGATGAAATTTAGCATTTTAGAAATTTTGGCACTGATTTGAGATTCACATGTTTGAAATCTCTGGTGATAATAAACAGTTTGTCAGGGTGAACATTCTGCAGGTCGCTAATCGCCCCTTAGAGTTCACACAGAGCCTCTTATCATTATCACTGAGGGAAACGTACACTGAGTTTATGGGAAATAAAATGGCCTGCATCTTAGTCACAAACTCCATTAGCAATGAACAGCAACTTAAAACCAGCACAGAGTTCATGCTTCATTCCATTTTCATGTGAATACACACACCACCACTGTGAGTCTCCACAGAACTGTATTTCTGCTGGGACAAAATCCGTCCAGCTAAATAGGGGAATCTGAAAGTATGTCATTGCACCACATCTCAGTGAAAACATAGACGCAGCAGTCTCTAAACTCTCACCATGTGCTTTCTCTACAGGAAAGTTTACTCCAGAAGAACACCACAATGATGATGGAATGTTGAGTGTGAAGAGGAAAAAACCCTCATTCCTAATTCTCTCTGATCACAGGAACCTTGAGTAGGTGAAATCAGCTACAGGAAGAGGTTGCATCTACATCATATCAGGTAAGATCTTTGGTGTGTGCAGGTCAGTTTGAACCTGTATGACTAATTCACATCAAACATCTAAACCATTTTATTCTACAGTTTCATTTGGTCTGACTTTCTAATTACACAAAACCAACAGCAGCTCAGAGATTCATATCTTTATACTGCATTCATGTGTCTTATACTGAACTTATTATGGAGGTTGTCCAGATCCTGAAACGCTTCATCACATTTCTTTAAAAAGAACATAATATTGAAAGAAGATAAATGAATGTCTGGAAACTTCAAATAAATCAACACAACGTTTTTATTTATATTCCACATGGTACACAAATAAACAGGCACTCAAATACAACATGAAGGTAAAAACATTCACTGTAAAAAAATGAAAAAAAAAAAAAGGCTAAATAATTGCAAATCTTACAAGAAAATAGAAATAAAGAAATTATGCAAATATAAATAAATTTAAGTTTTGAAATTTTTAAATGTTGAATATATTTGGATTTCTGAGTAAATATAAAAAATTTAAAGTAGAAAAAGCAAGACTACGACCAAAGAGCAGGAAAATATACTATTTTTTTAATTTGTGGTAACAGTTTGGGGAAGAACTGCATATGGCTGGAAAAGTCTGGTGTCCCAATATTTTGTCCATATGGTGTAAATTACACATGTAAATACAAGCTTGTTTTTCTTACTTCTATCTTATGTAGGTGTTTCTATTTGCTGGGTTCCATCCATATGTCTTTTATCTACACTCCTGGACTGTGAATACACTGAAGCTGCAGCTCGGGTCATGTAGATCTTCATACACTGCACATGGCTGCATGGTGTCTGGAGGAGGAGTCTGGCGAGATCCCTCCTGAACTTTTTACCCACGAGCACATAGAGGAACGGATTGAGGCAGCTGGGTGAAAACGCCACGGCTTCAGTGATCTGCAGCAGCAGCTGGATGGTTTTTCTGAGTTTACACCCTGGAGTCAGGATGAACTTCATTTCCAGTGCCCTGAGGAACGCTGCAGTGTTGTACGGTATCCAGCAGCAGAAGAACACCACCATGACCACAACTACAAGACGAATGGTGAGTTTTGTAGAAGTACGAAGGGTCTGGAGACTCTGGAGCACCATGAAGTAACAAAATGCTAAGATGCTCAGTGGAATTATCAGCCCCAAAACATTCATTTTAAAAATAGCCTTAATTCTTATATCATGGTGATTATTTTCTGGATACGCACTGCAAAGTGTTTTATTCCCATTGTTTATGACTCCAAGATACAGAAGTTCAGGAAATGAAGACGCAACAGCGAGAATCCAGATGAAGATGCTCGCTAAAATCCCATAAGTCTTTGTACGGATTCTCAAAGAGAACACAGCATGGACGATCGCCAAGTATCTGTCGATGCTCATCAGCACAATAAAGAAAATGCCGGCGTAAAACCCAATGTGGTACACGCTGAGGACCAGGGTGCACATGAAGCTACCAAAAACCCAGTGATCTCTGGCATAATGAGCCAAAAAGGGGAGAGAGAAGATTAGCAGAAGATCAGAAATGATCAGGTTCAGGAGAGACACATCAGTCAGGGTTTTAATCTGAGAACCTCTCAGGATCACCCACAGCACCAGCAGGTTTCCCAGCAAACCCACCACGAAGAACACGGAGTAGAGCACCGGGAGAATGTGGCTTAAATGGGGGCCGTAATCACACGGTCCAGGAGGTAAATCACCGTAATCATATTCATAATCATATTCAGTTGTAGAATTTAATTCAGGGCTGAAAAGAGAAAAGACAGAATTACTCTATGAGAAAGGTTCAGTGTGGAACATATCGAGTTCTGATCTAAAAACAGTAAATAAAGTCGTACTGTTTTAATCATTTCACAACCCAAAATGAGGAATTACAGTGGGATAATATTAGAGTATATCTGCATGCACACATTGTAGTTTCACAACCTTCATTTAGTGTTTTGTGGCTACATGAAGTGCACAGAAGCAACAAATAAACAGATGAAGAATGAGAGCAGAAGGTTTATTATTATTATTATTATTATTATTATTATTATTATTATTATAGTAATAAATATTTGTAGTGATTATTGTGATCATTACAACATGGATTGTTTCTGCAGAAATACACACCAGACTCCATGTTGTTAAATGTGAGGTTTTTCCCTCCGTCTGCTGTTAAAGTGGTCTGGTTTTAGTGCAGTGGTCTTTACCCTGCTGAAAATCTCTCTCTCTCTTTCTCTTTCTGCTGTTTCTAATCAGAACATCTTACAGCTTCATTAGTGTGAACCACACACAGGTAATCTTCAAGCCCAAGAGAAGAAGCAGCGATGCAACACGACTCTGAGTGCAACAACCTTCACCACACGTGAATATTGATACGCTTTTTACTTTTTTATATCAGCGAATGGGTTTAATGAAAAAATAATTATTAAATAACAATTCATATCCAGAGCTCACCAGCAGATAGTTATATTTACACTTAAGCTCAAATCTCAAACGTGTTCCTGTAGTCATTATTCAAAGCAAATAGATTGTCATAGTGATGATACAGTGGAGGACCATCTCACACAGCAGCACAGCTAATCTTTCAACCACTTCCCTTTCAGCTAATTCCATCACTTTAGTAAAGATCAAGCAAATTCTTGATGTAGATAAAACACAGGAAGCGTGTACACTAGGTTGGGTGTGCACAAAGCATTATAGCGCAATACTGCGTGGTCTTAGTGCAATTTTATAACCATTATCTTGCAAGTTGTTGGTTTGAGAACGCAGTAGAAGGTAGACATAGTGCTGCATAACAGTGTTATAAACACTATTGCCATCTTTACAACAGTTTCTGCATTGCTGGGGTGTAGATCTCCTTAATAATACATCATCCTGATTCATACTATAGACCTCCTACACGATAATATACATTATGACCTGCATCATGACCAGTGTTGGGGGTAACGCGTTACAAGTAACGTGCGCTACGTAATAATATGACTTTTCTGGAGTAACGAGTAAAGTAGCACGTTACTTTATAAATGTACACATTAATATCTGAGTTACTTTTAAAAAAAAATAATGCGAGTTACTTTTCAGTTAAATTATTTTGCATAAATAAATCAATACTGAATTAAAATGAACGTAGTCACGTAGAATCGCGCAGTCACACGTGCGAGCCGCGGGAACAGAAGCTGGTCAGAAGCGGAGATGACAGGCAGAGCATTACATCACTGTGATGGAAGTGTTCTTATTATTGTGAAATAGTGGAGGAAAAGGAGAAAGGAATAATGGTTAAGTGGAGATTATGTGTTGGTGAAAAGCTCAACTGCAAAAAATACCACTTCAAAAAAACAAAAAACATCTGCATTCACAGCACGACAGATGTGTGTGTGCTAGGGGTGGGGGGGGTTGGGGGGAGGGAATGGAGACAGAACTAAAGAAAACTTTCGCCGATTTGGAATATGTTTCCACCACTGCAGCTCTATGGACTGCCCAGAATAAAAGTTTTCCGTGGGAGACACATGTACGATGCCATCACAGTGAGAGAGAGAGAGAGAGAGAGAGATAGAGAGCAAATTCACAGCTCGTTTGCTCTTTGTGGGAAGATAAACTGCCACGGTCACTGATAAAAGCGTGAACTTTGTAAAAGCGTTCAGAATGTTTGAAGCTGATGATGAAGCAGAGAATGATGTAGACGAGGACGAGGTCATATTTACGGAATTGTACGATGTTTTACGTGATGACAGTGAAAGGTATGTTCTCCCTCCACATCACCGGTGTGCAGCCCACACATGTCTTTTGCCCTAATATAACTGATTTCTCAATTACAGTTATCTATATTACACCTGTTACACCTGTAAGGCGTGAAAGAGATACAAGTAACGCAAAAGTAACGCGAAAGTAATATAACGCACTACTTTCCATAAAAAGTAACTAAGTAATGTAATTAGTTACTTTTTTGGGGAGAACTCAATATTGTAACGCATTACTTTTAAAAGCAACTTTACCCAACACTGATCATGACATTATACAAATGATACAACTAGAAATTCAGATCATATGGTAAAAGCCATTATGGTGGAAATATTCACAAAGATGCTTTTAATGTGTGGAAAAACTATTTAGTAAAATATTCTCACCTGAATGTTGTAGTACTGCTGCTGTTCAACATCACTGCCATTCAGAATCAGACACTAAACAGTTCTTCCTGAGGTGAACAATACAGAGAAAGGAGGAAGAGGATGAATAAATCTCTTGTGCTTGCAGATGAAGATCTGATTATTCCACAATTAGAGCATTTTATTCCAGTCTCACACCAGTTTGATTTTAAAGGGTAAATTACTGTATATGCATCAGAATCGATTCAGAATTTTCACCAGGAAAACTGTACAAAAGTGAGTGTAATTATCCTTAAACAAAGAAACTTACACAGAAACTCCATGGAAAGCTTCCACAACACAACACACACACACAGAGCGAACGCAGGAAACATGGTTTTTACACTAAATCCAAACACCAAATCAACTCAAATCAGTTCTGAATTACATCTAACATGTACAACATGCACAAAGACATACAAGAATTAATAACACAAAAGAGCACTTTACAAAAACACAAACAGCTGGTCATCACTCACGGTCTGGTCCACCTACAGGCTCCAAATGATAACTTTATTCTTTCTCTTTCTCTCTGAGAGGAACTCAGTGCGAGAGAGAGAGAGAGAGAGAGAGAGAGAAAGAGAGAGAGAGAGACACCTTTTTTTTTACTTTTTACAAGAGAAAAACCCTAACTCTAGATTTGACAATCATGTTTAATGCCAGATAATATCAGATTTTATTTGTCTAAATATATAAATAAGTAAATAAATAAGTAAATAATAAAAAAGTAATATGATAAATAGCCAAATAAAATCAGGTAATGACAGTTAAATGTCGGGGGAGGGGCGTGTGATTATTTAGTTCAATTCTGGTGCAAATACAATTCTTCATCTCTCACAGAACACAGAGTTTCTCCACAACACCACACAATCTCAAACATCCTTACCTCCCTCACACTCATACACATTAACATCAACTCTGATCAGCTATGTGGCCATTTTCTCCTCCCCAAAAATACATCAGTTACACATGAACCTGTTTCTCCTGACGTACTTAAAACCAAGAATAAAACACTGAAGAGTAAAATCACATTAAAGGAACTTTAAATACGTTTTAAAAGCAGAAACAGTGACTGTAACCTGAAGCAGTGAGTAAAAGTGTGAAAACCAGTTTCTCTCTGTGACCAGAACGGACCGTCCTGTAGAACATCAGGGTTTAAAACAGAAATAAAAGAGTTCACAGAGATGATACAGTGTAAAATCCTCCATTGGAGGTCAACAGTTTATATATCATCATAATATCATGATTAAAACCAAGAACATGTCTCCACTGGGGGTCCACCCTCCCACTCAGTTTATTCTTATTTAAAACCTTAACACAGTCCCTGTAGAGCAGCTTCCCCGTCACTGTCCCAAAGTTCATCTGCCCTTCACCCCTGCACTACAGGAGGGGAACCTCCACACCCGTCGAGGTTATTGGCGATGTCCAGCTGGGGAAAAGGTTCCTCCTCTGTAAAACCAGTCTCACCAATTTTGTAGTCCTTCAGTTGAACACGCTCCTCTGCTCTTAGTGTGGACCTCCAGCGATGTAGGAGCTGGTTAGTGATGCGCAGGGACCGTAGTCCCATACATTTACAATTACATTTGTGGCATTTAGCAGACACCCTTATTCAGAGCGAATACGTGCTGCCAGGTCTTCCCATTATGAACGGTCTGTCCCAGCGATGTTCACCAGCACCAGCTGATGATCTTTAAGGAGATAAGAGCTATGGACAGTGTGGGGGTGGTTGCACTGGAGAATTCTAGGCAACTCCCATTGACCAGGGGCTCCCCCAGCAGCCAGTGTAGTGTTCCACAGCCCTTAATCCCTTTAATATTTTAAAAAGTCCATGGTAAAAGGGCTGGTAATCCAGACATATTTAGTGTTTGTGTGAATTAAAAGCAATGTTCTATCAATCCCCAGTCCTCCCAACATGTGAAAAAGTCCAGTGGATTCTGTTCTCCATACTAGGTTCTTGAGCCCGGTTAGGAGTCTCTGGATGAGCTGGAGGTGAAAGGTTGCAGTTCTGCTGGCGAGATGAACCAGCCCTTGCCCCCCTTCCTCCTTGGGCAGATGGAGGACACTCTGCAGAATCCAGTGCAGACGATACCAGAAGAAGTCGACGAGCAGGGCCTGTATGTTCGCTAGCAGAATTGGCGGCGGATCCAGGCATGCCAACTTGTGCCAGAGAGACGACACTGCCAGGTTATTGATGACCAGAGTTCACCCGCTGTATGACATCTTTGGGACCAGCTACTTCCACCTGCTCAGTCTGCCCTTGATGTGCTCTACAGTGCCTTCCCAGTTTTTATTTAAAAACTCATTACTCCCCAGGTAGACACCCAGGTATTTTAAACCAACTTTTTCCACACCAGGCCTCCTGGGAGTTTTGGCTTCCCACTCCCCAATAAAAAAAAAGCTTCACTCTTTCCCCAGTTAACCTTCGCTGATGATAAAAGAACCAAAGTCTCTTAAAATATCACTTAAAACATTCACCTCATTCTGGGATCCCACTGTTACAGTCAGGTCATCTGCACACGCTGACAGGTAGAGTGAAGCATTAGAGTGTAAAATATTAAAACCAGAAAGAAGATTTCTCATTTTGCATAACAGATGTTCAATAGCTATAGTGTACAACATTCCTGACAGTGAACAGCCCTCTAAAAGGAGCCCATAAACCACCATTCACCTTCAGTAAACACACAATTTCACTGTACAACACCTTGAACCCAAAGCTTTCCACCACCTTCCACAAGTATTTATGCTCAACCCCGGCAGAAGCCTTTTTCTGGTCTAGGAAATTTAGGTATATGCTGTCAAATATCGACCTGCCAGACACATAGTACGTATGGTCATGGTGAATGATCTGTTCCATCACTTTGTCAGTCTCGATGCTAATGCTTTTAAAAGCAGTTTGCAGTCAGTGAACAGTAGTGACTCTGGCCGCCAGTTCTTCAGGTGGGTCAGGTCTCCCTTTTTTGGCAGCAGGTTTAGGATGGCTCTCCTGCAGCTCATTGGTATCTGACCCCCTCTGACACTGTCCTGTAGGACCTCCAGCACATCCTGCCCTGTTACTGCCCAGATGACTTGAAAAACACAACATGGAGACCATCTATACCTGGTGCCCACCCGTTCTCCATGCCCTTGAAGCTCAGCCAGTGTCAGCTCCCTGTCCAACTCCTTGGCCATTGACTTTGTGAGCTTTGGCAGGTCCTTGAGGAAGCTCTCCTCCATTAACTGTGCCCCTGACCTCTCACTGCTATACAGTTTCGAGTAGACTGTCTTCTGGCGAATTTAAGTGGGCTCTGACACGAGATCCATCTCAGTGATGCTTTTAAAGCTTGAGCGGACCAGCGCCCCCTGTGCTGTAGTGTCCAACAGGTCGTTCAATGAGGTTCTGCGTGATTTCTGTCTATATTTTCTGCTGTACAATTAAAATCACAGCAGTGCTGCAGTTTAAAAAACATTATTCTCTCCACAGCTATGCTATGAGTGTACAGATAAAAACAAAAACCTTTACCTCACTTTTAAAATTCTCCTGTTTAATTTTCCTTCAGCAGTGTAAGAAACAGGAATAAATTCCGAGTATAAAGCAGGACACCACCACCACTAAGTGATGTGTTGTGACTTAAAATCACCAACCCGTCAGATTCCTTCTCACAATCAGCAGCATTACTGCTGTCGCTGTGGGTTTCCTGTAGAATAGCAACATCAATGCTCTTCTGCTTATTAAGCTCATAAAGCTTTGCTCTCTTTCCATATTCTCTTGCTCCATTTATATTAAAACTCACAACTTGAATCCCGTTTGTTAAACTGAAACCAACAAATGCTTAAAAACTCCACACATCAGTCTTCTTCAGAGTTCTCTCTATTGACCTTCGTTAGCAGCCTTTTCAATCTAAAGATTTCTTGATCGGTAAAATCTCCTTCTCTTCTAACATGTTTTATGTTGTAGTTAAACCCATCAATCCTGAACTTAAAGACCACATTTAGTTCCTCAAGACCTTTATTCAGAACCATAAAATCCATCCTCCTGAAACACACCAAAAGCTTAATCAGTGTGGACTTAAAGCCGAGGGGATTTTCTTCATGGGGG
Organism: Silurus meridionalis; assembly: GCF_014805685.1. Taxonomy (NCBI): domain Eukaryota; kingdom Metazoa; phylum Chordata; class Actinopteri; order Siluriformes; family Siluridae; genus Silurus; species Silurus meridionalis. Next base: position 6,552,743 of record NC_060887.1, on the reverse strand, counting down.
AGATGATTCGCCCGTACCGAGACGCTCTTTAACTATCGCCTCATCACTAATAAAAGGAGGAACATTTGACAGCATGACATATTTGCTGGAGAACTGAGAGGAGAAACCAGTATACACTCTTTATTAACAACAATTCCTTTTAGATTAGATTAGATTAGATTCAACTTTATTGACATTACACATGTACAAGTACAAGGCAACGAAATGCAGTTTGGGTCTAACCAGAGTGCAATACCAGCAAGTGCAGGATA
>NC_060887.1:6539992-6544992 GCF_014805685.1 Silurus meridionalis | reverse complement strand
AAGCCCGGATAAATGGGGAGGGTTGCTTTAGGAAGGGCATCCAGCGTAAAACATGTGCCAAATCGAATATGCGGATCACAAATAAGAATTCCATACCGGATCGGTCGAGGCCCGGGTTAACAACGACCGCCACAGGTATCGTTGGCCAACAGGGTACCAGTGTAAATTGGGCCACTGTTGGCCGAAGGAGGAGAAGGAGAGGAGGAAGACGTCTACAGAGACAGCAGGGAAAGGAGAAGTGGAGGAGAGTGGAGGTTCAGGTTGGTACTTCAAATGTTGGTACTATGACGGGTAAAGGGAGAGAGGGAGCTGATATGATGGAGAGGAGAAATGTAGATATGTTGTGTGTTTAGGAGACCAAGTGGAAAGGGAGTAAGAGCAGGAACATTGGAGGTGTTTAAACTGTTCTATCATGGTGTGGATGGAAAGGGAAATGGTGTAGGGGGGATTCTGAAGGAAGAGTACAGTAAGAGTGTAGTGGGGGTGAAGAGAGTTTCTGATAGGGTGATGATCGTGAAGCTGGAAGTTAAAGGGATGATGATAAATGTCATAAGTGCTTATGCTGCACAAGTCGGCTGTGAGATGGAGGAGAAGGAAAGATTCTGGAGTGAATTAGATGAAGTGGTAGATAGTGTACCTAGGAAAGAATGATTGGTGATTGGGGCAGACTTTAATGGGCATGTAGGTGAAGAAAACAGAGGTGATGAGGAGGTTATGGTAGGTGTGGCTTTAAGGAGAGGAATGTGGAAGGGCAGATGGTGGTAGATTTTGCTAAAAGGATGGAAATGGCAGTGGTGAACACTTATTTTAAGAAGAAGGAGGATCATAGGGTGACGTATAAGAGTGGAGGAAGGTGCACACAGGTGGACTATGTTTTATGCAGGAGATGCAACCTGAAGGAGATTGGAGACTGTAAGGTGTTGGCGTGGGACAGTATAGCTAGACAGCATCGGATGGTGGTCTGTAGGATGATTTTGGAGGTAAAGAAGAAGAGGAGGAGAGTGAGGACCAAAATAAGAATAAGATGGTGGAAACTGAAGGAGGAAGACTGTAGTGTGAGGTTCAGCGAAGAGGTCAGACAGAGGCTCGGTGGTGGTGAAGAGGTGCCGGATGATTGGGGAACTACTGCAGGAGTGATGAGGGAGGCAGCTAGAAAAGTACTTGGTGTGACATCTGGAAATAGAAAGGCAGACAAGGAGACATGGTGGTGGAATGAGGAAGTGCAGGAGAGCATAAGGGGAAAGAGGTTGGCAAAACAGAAGTGGGATAGCCAGAGTGATGAGAAAAGTAGGCAGGAGTACAAGGAGATGCAGCAGCAGGTGAAGAGGGATGTGGCGAAAGCCAAGGAAAAGCCATATGAGGAGCTGTATAAGAGCTTGGACACTAAGGGAGGAGAAAAGGATTTGTACCGATTTGCCAGGCAGAGAGACCCGGCTGGGAAGGATGTACTGCAAGTTAAAGCAATAAAGGATGGAGATGGAAATGTGTTGATTAGTGAGGAGAGTGTGTTGAGAAGGTGGAGGAAGTATTTTGAACAGCTGATGAATAAGGAAAATCAGAGAGAGAGAGAAGGTTGGATGGTGTGGAGTTGGTGAAGCAGGATGTGGATAGGATTAGTAAGGAGGAAGTGAGAACCGCAATTAAGAGGATAAAGAGTGGAAAGTCGGTTGGACCAGATGACACCTGGTCCAACCGCATGGAGATGTTTAGGAGAGATGAAGTGGAGTTTTTAACCAGATTGTTTACCAAGATTCTGGAAGGTGAGAGGATGCCTGAGAAATGGAGAAGGAGTGTGCTGGTACCGATCTTTAAGAATAAGGGAGATGTGCAGACCTGCAGTAACTACAGGGGAATAAAGTTGATCAGTCACACCATGAAGTTATGGGAAAGAGTAGTGGAAGCCAGGCTGAGAGTAGAGGTGACTTCTGTGAGCAACAGTATGGTTTCATGCCGAGGAAGAGCACCACAGACGCATTATTTGCTTTGAGAATGTTGATGGAGAAGTATAGAGAAGGTCAGAAGGAGCTGCATTGTGTATTTGTGGATTTAGAGAAAGCGTACGACAGGGTGGAGAGAGGAGTTGTGGTATTGTATGAGGAAGTCTGGTGTGTCAGAGAAGTATGTGAGGGTGGTGCAGGACATGTATGAGGACAGTGTGACAGCAGTGAAGTGTGCAGTAGGAATGACAGACTGGTTCGGGGTGAAGGTTGGACTGCATCAAGGATCGGCCCTAAGCCCTTTCCTGTTTGCAGTGGTGATGGACAGGTTGACGGATGAGGTCAGACAGGAGTCTCCCGGGACTATGATGTTTGCAGATGATATTGTGATTTGTGGTGAGAGTAGTGAGCAGGTTGAGAAGAGCCTGGAGAGGTGGAGGTACACGCTGGAGAGAAGGGGAATGAAAGTCAGTAGGAGTAAGACAGAGTACATGTGTACTACTCCAGTACTCATGCTAGTTCTCACTCTCCAGTGTTCTATATTGTTGAAAGATTTGTGATCAAACTCTTGATGTTACCCAAATGAGGATGGGTTCCCCTTTTGAGTCTGGTTCCTCTCAAGTTTCTTCCTCATAACATCTAAGGGAGTTTTTCCTTGCCACAGTTGCCATGGCTTGCTCATCAGGGATAAACACACACTATTCACCTTCACTGTTGATTTCTGTAAAGCTGCTTTGAGACAATGTCTGTTGTGAAAAGCCCAATAGAAATAAACTTGACTTGAAATGTGTGTGAATGAGAGGGAGGGCAGTGGAGGGGTGCGGTTGCAGGGAGAAGAGGTGAAGAAGGTGGAAGAGTTCAGGTATCTGGGGTCAACAGTGCAAAGTAATGGAGAGTTTAGTAGGGAAGTAAAGAAAAGAGTGCAGGCAGGGTGGAGTGGGTGGAGAAGAGTGATAGCAGGAGTGATTTGTGATAGAAGAGTATCTGTGAGAGTGAAAGGGAAAGTTTATAGGACTGTGGTGAGACCTGAGATGTTGTATGGATTAGAGACAGTGGCATTGAGTAAAAGACAGGAGGTGGAGCTGGAGGTGGCAGAGCTGAAGATGTTAAGGTTTTCATTGGGAGTGACGAGGATAGACAAGATTAGAAATGAGTTTATTATAGGGACAGCCCATGTAGGATGTTTTGGCGACAAGGTGAGGGAGGTGAGATTGAGATGGTTTGGACATGTGCAGAGGAGGGACATGGGGTATATTGGCAGAAGAATGCTGAGGATGGAGACACCAGGAAGGAGCAAAAGAGGAAGATCAAGAAGGAGGTTTATGAATGTGGTGAGGGAAGACATGCAGGTAGTTGGTGTGAAAGAGGCAGATGTAGAGGACAGGGGGTATGGAGACGGATGATCTGCTGAGGCAACTCCTAATAGCAGCAGCAGAAAGAAGATGATTGTGATCATTACAACAGGTTTCTGCAGAAATACACACCAGACTCCATGTTGTTAAATGTGAGGTTTTTCCCTCCGTCTGCTGTTAAAGTAAAGTGGTCTGGTTTTAGTGCAGTGGTCTTTACCCTGCTGAAAATCTCTCTCTCTCTTTCTCTTTCTGCTGTTTCTAATCAGAACATCTTACAGCTTCATTAGTGTGAACCACACACAGGTAATCTTCAAGCCCAAGAGAAGAAGCAGCGATGCAACATGACTCTGAGTGCAACAACCTTCACCACACGTGAATATTGATACGCTTTTTACTTTTTTATATCAGCGAATGGGTTTAATGAAAAAATATATTATTAAATAACAATTCATATCCAGAGCTCACCAGCAGATATTTACACTTAAGCTCAAATCTCAAACTTGTTCCTGTAGTCATTATTCAAAGCAAATAGATTGTCATAGTGATGATACAGTGGAGGACCATCTCACACAGCAGCACAGCTAATCTTTCAACCACTTCCCTTTCAGCTAATTCCATCACTTTAGTTAAGATCAAGCAAATTCTTGATGTAGATAAAACACAGGAAGCATGTACACTAGGTTGGGTGTGCACAAAGCATTATAACGCAATACTGCGTGGTCTTAGTGCAATTTTGTAACCATTATCTTGCAAGTTGTTGGTTTGAGAACGCAGTAGAAGGTAGACACAGTGCTGCATAACAGTGTTATAAACACTATTGCCATCTTTACAACAGTTTCTGCATTGCTGGGGTGTAGATCTCCTTAATAATAAATCATCCTGATTCATACTATAGACCTCCTACACGATAATATACTTTATGACCTGCATCATGACATTACACAAATGATACAACTAGAAATTCAGATCATATGGTAAAAGCCATTATGGTAGAAATATTCACAAAGATGCTTTTAATGTGTAAAAACTATTTAGTAAAATATTCTCACCTGAATGTTGTAGTACTGCTGCTGTTCAACATCACTGCCTTTCAGAATCAGACACTAAACAGTTCTTCCTGAGGTGAACAATACAGAGAAAGGAGGAAGAGGATGAATAAATCTCTTGTGCTTGCAGATGAAGATCTGATTATTCCACAATTAAAGCATTTTATTCCAGTCTCACACCAGTTTGATTTTAAAGGGCAAATTTTCAAAAAATCCAAACACCAAATCATCTAAAATCAGTTCTGAATTACATCTAACATGTACAACATGTACAAACACATACAAGAATTAATAACACAAAAGAGCACTTTACAAAAACACAAACAGCTGGTCATCACTCACGGTCTGGTCCACCTACAGCCTCCAAATGATAACTTTATTCTTTCTCTTTCTCTCTGAGATGATCTCAGTGCTACAGAGAGAGAGAGAGAGAGAGAGAGAGAGAGAGAGAGAGAGACTTTCTTTTGTTACTTTTTTACAATCCTTTATTTGACAATCATGTTTAATGGCAAATAATATCAGATTTTATTTGTCAAAATAAATAAATAAAGAAGTAAATAATAAAAAAAGGTAATATGATAAATAGACAAATAAAATCAGGTAATGACAGTTAAATGTCGGGGGAGGGGCGTGTGATCATTTAGTTCAGTTCTGGTGCAAATACA
>NC_060887.1:6529992-6532492 GCF_014805685.1 Silurus meridionalis | reverse complement strand
GAGTCAGGATGTGCTTCAATTCCAGTGCCTTGAGGAACGCTGCAATGTTGTACGGTATCCAGCAGCAGAAGAACACCACCATGACCACAATAACAAGACGAATAGCCAGTTTTGTAGAAGTACGAAGGGTATGAAGCCTCCAGAGGATCATGGAGTAACAAAATCCTAAGACGCTCAGTGGAATTAGCAGCCCCAAAACATTCATTTTAAAGATAGAATCACTTTTTATATCCTGGTGATTATTTTCTGGATACGCGCTGCAAACTGTTTCAGTTCCATTGTTTATGACTCTAAGATACAGAAGTTCAGGAAATGAAGACGCAACAGCGAGAATCCAGATGAAGATGCTCGCTAAAATCCCATAAGTCTTTGTACGGATTCTCAAAGAGAACATGACATGGACGATCGCCAAGTATCTGTCGATGCTCATCAGCACTATAATGAAAATGCCGGCGTAAAACCCAATGTGGTACACGCTGAGGACCAGGGTGCACATGAAGCTACCAAAAACCCAGTGATCTCTGGCATAATGAGCCAAAAAGGGGAGAGTGGAGATTAGCAGAAGATCAGAAATGATCAGGTTCAGGAGAGACACGTCAGTCAGGGTTTTAATATGAGAACCTCTCAGGATCACCCACAGCACCAGCAGGTTGGCCAGCAAACCCACCACGAAGAACACGGAGTAGAGCACCGGGAGAATGTGGCTTGAATGAGGGCCGTAATCACATGGTCCAGGAGGTAAATCACCATAATCAAATTCAGTTGTAGAAATAAATTCAGTGCTGAAAACAGAAAAGACAGAATTACTCCATGAGAAAGGTTCAGTGTGGAACATATCGAGTTCTGATCTAAAAACAGTAAATAAAGTCGTACTGTTTTAATCATTTCACAACCCAAAATGAGGAATTACAGTGGGATAATATTAGAGTATATCTGCATGCACACATTGTAGTTTCACAACCTTCATTTAGTGTTTTGTGGCCACATGAAGTGCACAGAAGCAACAAATAAACAGATAAACAATGAGAGATAATTACTATTATTATTATTATTATTATTATTATTATTATTATTATTAGAAATGTGCAGTGATTATTGTGATAATTATAACCTGGACTGTTTCTGCAGAATTATATTGACTAAACAGCAGACTCCATATTGTTAAAAATGATCTTTAAATAATTTGTAACGCAAAACTGAGCGTTTAAGTGCAATTTTATAACCATTATCTTGCAAGTTGTTGGTTTGAGAACGCAGTAGAAGGTAGACACAGTGCTGCATAACAGTGTTATAAACACTATTGCCATCTTTACAACAGTTTCTGCATTGCTGGGGTGTAGATCTCCTTAATAATACATCATCCTGATTCATACTATAGAGCTCCATACATGATAATATACTTTATGACCTGCATCATGACATTACACAAATGATACAACTAGAAATTCAGATCATATGGTACACTACTACATTCCCCCCACACCTCACACTCTTTGCTAATGGACTCTCTGAACAAAAACTTATGCTCACCAAGACACTGATCATTTCTCACCTCACACTTTGTTGTTGCACGGACTGTTTACACTAACCTTGCTCATTTGCACACTGCTCTTTTTTTATTGCTGCTCACCATAAACTTATCACCACTGTACATATACCTGTTCTCTGTTTATAGCTATAGCAATATTATTATGTCCACTGCTTACATCCTTCTGTAAATCTCTGTGTATAGTAATAGGCATCTGTATAGCATGTTCATAATACATTTATATATATATATATACATCTGTATATTATTGTTCATAGTACATATATACTCATCTGTAATTATATTTATATTTATAGTACATATATATATATATACACTACTCTGTATATTGTGTTTTACATATATAACATATATTCATCTGTATACAACATTTATAGTACATATTCATCTTTTAATTACTGTTTATAGTCTTTATTTTATTTAACTGTAAATTCATGTTAAATCTATATATCCTGCACTTGCTGTTATTGCACTCTGGTTAGACCCAAACTGCATTTCGTTGCATTGTACTTGTACATGTGTAATGACAATAAAGTTGAATCTAATCTAATCTAATCTAATCTAAAAAGCCATTATGGTGGAAATATTCACAAAGATGCTTTTAATGTGTGTAAAAACTATTTAGTAAAATATTCTCACCTGAATGTTGTAGTACTGCTGCTGTTCAACATCACTGCCTTTCAGAATCAGACACTAAACAGTTCTTCCTGAGGTGAACAATACAGAGAAAGGAGGAAGAGGATGAATAAATCTCTTGTGCTTGCAGATGAAGATCTGATTATTCCACAATTAAAGCATTTTATTCCAGTCTCACACCAGTTTGATTTTAAAGGGCAGATTTTCAAAAAATCCAAACACCAAATCAACTCAAATCAGTTCTGAATTACATCTAACATGTACAACATGTACAAACACATACAAGAATTAATAACACAAAAGAGCACTTTACAA
>NC_060887.1:6517492-6522492 GCF_014805685.1 Silurus meridionalis | reverse complement strand
AAATGCATAAATGAATAAAATTAAGTTTTAAGATCTTTTAAAATGAGGGATATATAAGCATTTCTTAGTAAATATATAAAAAAACAAACAAACAAAAAAAAATGCACGACTACAACCAAACAGCAGAAAAATAGCTATTTTTTTTTTATTTGTGGTAACAGTTTGTGGAAGAACCGCATTTGTTTCTATATGCTGGTTTCCATCCATATGTCTTTCATCTACAATCGTGGGCTGTGAATACACTGAAACTGCAAGTTGGGTCATGCAGTGTTTCATACACTGCACATGGCTGCATGGTGTCTGGAGGAGAAGTCTGGCAAAATGCTTCCTGAACTTTTCACCCACAAACACGTAGAGGAACGGATTGAGGCAGCTGTGTGAATAAGCCACGGCTTCAGTGATCTGCAGCAGCAGCTGGATGTTTTTGCTGAGTTCACACCCTGGAGTCAGGATGTGCTTCAATTCCAGTGCCTTGAGGAACGCTGCAATGTTGTACGGTATCCAGCAGCAGAAGAACACCACCATGACCACAATAACAAGACGAATAGCCAGTTTTGTAGAAGTACGAAGGGTATGAAGCCTCCAGAGGATCATGAAGTAACAAAATCATAAGATGCTAAGTTGAATCAGCAGCCCCAAAACATTCATTTTAAAGATAGAATCACTTTTTATATCATGGTGATTATTTTTTTGGATACGCGCTGCAAACTATTTCAGTTCCATTGTTTATGACTCCAAGATACCGTAGTTCAGGAAATGAAGACGCAACAGCGAGAATCCAGATGAAGATGCTCGCTAAAATCCCATAAGTCTTTGTACGGATTCTCAAGGAGGACATGACATGGACGATCGCCAAGTATCTGTCGATGCTCATCAGCACAATAAAGAAAATGCAGGCATAAAAGCCAATGTGGTACACGCTGAGGACCAGGGTGCACATGAAGCTACCAAAAACCCAGTGATCTCTGGCATAATGAGCCAAAAAGGGGAGAGTGGAGATTAGCAGAAGGTCAGAAATGATCAGGTTCAGGAGAGCACCAGAGTAATCATATTCAGTTGTAGAATTTTAATTCAGGGCTGAAAACAGAAAAGACAAAATTACTCCATGAGAAAGGTTCAGTGTGAACATATCGAGTTCTGATCTAAAAACAGTAAATAAAGTCGTACTGTTTTAATCATTTCACAACCCAAAATGAGGAATTACAGTGGGATAATATTAGAGTATATCTGCATGCACACATTGTAGTTTCACAACCTTCATTTAGTGTTTTGTGGCTACATGAAGTGCACAGAAGCAACAAATAAACAGATAAACAATTAGAGATTATTACTATTATTATTATTATTATTATTATTATTAGAAATTTGCAGTGATTATTGTGATAATTATAACCTGGATTGTTTCTGCAGAATTATATTGACTAAACAGCAGACTCCATATAGTTAAGAATTACGGTTAAATAATTTGTAACGCAAAACTCAGCGTTTTAGTGCAATTTTATAACCATTATCTTGCAAGTTGTTGGTTTGAGAACGCAGTAGAAGGTAAACACAGTGCTGCATAACAGTGTTATAAACACTATTGCCATCTTTACAACAGTTTCTGCATTGCTGGGGTGTAGATCTCCTTAATAATAAATCATCCTGATTCATACTATAGACCTCCATACACAATAATATACTTTATGACCTGCATCATGACATTACACAAATGATACAACTAGAAATTCAGATCATATGGTAAAAGCCATTATGGTGGAAATATTCACAAAGATACTTTTAATGTGTGGAAAAACTATTTAGTAAAATATTCTCACCTGAATGTTGTAGTACTGCTGCTGTTCAACATCACTGCCATTCAGAATCAGACACTAAACAGTTCTTCCTGAGGTGAACAATACAGAGAAAGGAGGAAGAGGATGAATAAATCTCTTGTGCTTGCAGATGAAGATCTGATTATTCCACAATTAAAGCATTTTATTCCAGTCTCACACCAGTTTGATTTTAAAGGGTAAATTACTGTATATGCATCAGAATCGATTCAGAATTTTCACCAGGAAAACTGTACAAAAGTGAGTGTAATTATCCTAAAATCAAGAAACTCACACAGAAACTCCACGGAAAGCTTCCACAACACACACACACACACACACACACACACACACACACACACACACACACAGAGCGAACGCTGGAAACATGGTTTTTACACTAAATCCAAACCCTAAATCAACTAAAATCAGTTCTGAATTACATCTAACATGAACAACATGTACAAAGACATAAAAGAATTAATAACACAAAAGAGCACTTTACAAAAACACAAACAGCTGGTCATCACTCACGGTCTGGTCCACCTACAGTCTCCAAACTACTTTATTCTTTCACTTTCTCTCTGAGATGATCTCAGTGCTACAGAGAGAGAGAGAGACTTTCTTTTTTTACTTTTTACATTTCTTTATTTGACAATCATGTTTAATGGCAAATAATATCAAATTTTATTTGTCAAAATAAGTAAATAAATAAATAAATAATAAAAAGTAATATGATAAATAGACAAATAAAATCAGGTAATGACAGTTAAATGTCGGGGGAGGGGCGTGTGATCATTTAGTTCAGTTCTGGTGCAAATACAATTCTTCATCTCTCACAGAACACAGAGTTTCTCCACAACACCACACAACCTCAAATATATTCACCTCCCCTACACTCATACACATTAACATCAACTCTGATCAGCTATGTGGCCATTTTCTCCTCCAAAAATACATCAGTTACACATAAACCTGTTTCTCCTGACGTACTTATAACCAAGAATATAACACTGAAGAGTAAAATCACATTAAAGGAACTTAAAATAAAATTTTAAAAGCAGAAACAGTGACTGTAACCTGGAGCAGTGAGTAAAAGTGTGAAACCAGTTTCTCTCTGTGACCAGAACGGACCGTCCTGTAGAACATCAGGGTTTAAAATGAACCAGTTCACAGAGATGACAGTACAGTGTCTACACTCTGGTTTAACATCATTAAAACATTTCTCCACTGGGGGTCCACCCTCCCACTCAGTTTATTCTTATTTAAAACCTTAACACAGGCCCTGTAGAGCAGCTTCTCCAACACTGTCCCAAAGTCCCCTCATAACAGGTCTGTCCCTGTGATGTTCAGCAGCACCAGCTGATGATCTTTAGGCAAAAGCCTTTTCCTGGTCTAGGAGTATCAGGCCAGTGATGCTTTTAAAGCGTGAGCAGACCAGCGCCTCCTGTGCTGTAGCAGGTCGTTTATTGAGGTTCTGTGTGATTTCTGTCTATATTTTCTGCTGTACAATTAAAATCACCTACCAAAATTAAAATCAGTGCAGTTTAAAACACATTATTCTCTCCACTGCACTGGTGGGAGCATAGAGTTTAAAATAAAAACCTTTAACTCACTTTTAAAATTCTCCTGTTTAAAATTTCTTCAGCAGTGTAAGAAACAGTAATAAATTCCGAGTATAAAGCAGGACACCACCACCACTAAGTGATGTGTTGTGACTTAAAATCACCAACCCGTCAGACTCCTTCACATAATCAGCAGCATTACTGCTGTCGCTGTGGGTTTCCTGTAGAATAGCAACATCAATGCTCTTCTGCTTATTGAGCTCATAAAGCTTTGCTCTCTTTCCATATTCCCTTGCTCCATTTATATTAAAACTCACAACTTGAATCCCGCTCATTAAACTGAAACCAACAAATGCTTAAAAACTCCACACATCAGTCTTCATCAGAGTTCTCTCTATTGCCCTCCGTTAGCAGCCTTTTCAATCTAAAGATTTCCTGATCGGTAAAAGCTTTTTTTCTTCTAACATGTTTTATGTTGTAGTTAAACCCATCAATCCTGAACTTAAAGACCACATTTTGTTCCTCAAGACCTTCATTCAGAACCATGAAAACCATCCTCCTGAAACACACCAAAAGCTTAATCAGTGTGGACTTACAGCCGAGCGGATTTTCTTCATGGGGGAGACGATTCGCCCGTACCGAGACGCTCTTTAACTATCGCCTCATCACTAATAAAAGGAGGAACATTTGACAGCATGACTTTTTGCTGGAGAACTGAGAGGAGAAACCAGTATACACTCTTTATTAACAACAATTCCTTTTAGATTAGATTAGATTAGATTCAACTTTATTGTCATTACACATGTACAAGTACAACGCAACAAAATGCAGTTTGGGTCTAACCAGAGTGCAATAACAGCAAGTGCAGGATATACAGTGTTTACATGATTTACATAAATTAAATAGAATTGTAATATAGGACTAGAAACAGTAATTTACAGATGTATATGTACTATGAATATACAGATTAGTATATATGTACTATGAATATACAGATGAATATATATGTAGTATGAACAATAATGTACAGATGAGTATATATGTAGTATGAACAATAATGTACAGATGAGTATATATGTAGTATGAACAATAATGTACAGATGAGTATAAATGTAGTATGAACAATAATGTACAGATGAGTATATATGTAGTATGAACAATAATATACAGATGAGTATATATGTACTATGAACAATAATGTACAGATGAGTATATATGTAGTATGAACAATAATGTACAGATAAGTATATATGTAGTATGAACAATAATATACAGATGAGTATATATGTACTATGAACAATATTGTACAGATGAGTATATATGTAGTATGAACAATATTGTACAGATGAGTATATATGTACTATGAACAATATTGTACAGATGAGTATATATGTACTATGAACAATATTGTACAGATGAATATATGTACTATGAACAATATTGTACAGATGAGTATATATGTACTATGAACAATATTGTACAGATGAGTATATATGTACTATGAACAATATTGTACAGATGAGTATATATGTACTATGAACAATATTGTACAGATGAGTATATATGTAGTATGAACAATATTGTACAGATGAGTATATATGTACTATGAACAATATTGTACAGA
>NC_060887.1:6489992-6509992 GCF_014805685.1 Silurus meridionalis | reverse complement strand
ACACACACACAACACACACACACACCACACACACACACCTCTACACTCACACACACACACACACACACACACACACACACACACACACACACACCTCTACACTCACACACACACACACACACACACACACACACACACACACACACTCATCCACACTCCTACACACAAACAAACCCACACACTCATCTACACTCACACACACACACTCTACACACACACACACACACACACACACACACACACACACACACACACACACACACACAGAAAAACTCCTCTACACTTACTCACACACACACACACACACACACACACACACACTCCTCTACACCAACACACAAGTTGGGGGTCAATAGAGTTGAAGTGCCCCTCAATCCACTGTTTGTGTACATGCTTGGCTTTGCAGATTCTCTTCTCAAGATTATCTCTGGCAGCACTTTTAGCAGAAGGTAAAACTTCCGGTTCATCTGAAGGCTTCTGATTGTGGAACACTATGATGTTGATTTGTGTGGTCACTTGGACTCCTTCAATGCATCACTTTAGCATAGTGACATATATACAGTTTTATTAATTATACCCTCTACCCCCCCTCCTCCACCATGTTACCCCTTTACCCCATTACTCAATCCACAAGCTCATTCATTATAGACTTTAAAGCCTAGAAAAGTCCACAGTCCTGTTTATAATAAAACCTGAACAGCAGCTGAAGTCTGTTTTCATAATCAGAACCTTCTGCATGCTGCATGCTTTCAGAATTTCAGTTTCAGTTGCATGTTCTGCTGATTTGACACATTTTGCTTTTTTCTTAGAAAGAGTTGGTGAGACAATGAGTTTTCTTTTATTTACAGATAGAGAGAGAGAGAGAGAGAGAGAGAGAGACATTGTGGGTGTGTGGGTGTGTAAAACTAACAAAGAACTAAAGACCTTTGAGTGAACTGATAAACCCACTCAAGTCTTCCATCCATTTTGATCATCTGACAGATGCCCCTTTATCCAGAGTGTCTTATATCATTTATATAATAAGTGCTGTGAGGGAGGGGCTGCTGGTCCATTTGTAGACGAGCATCAATGTTTTAATCTGATGCTGAAGCTACAGGAAGTTACAAGTCATGCATCTGCATTCATTATGATCCTTCACTGCATTTTTTAGTTATGGAGTTGAATAACCATTTTTATGGAGTTTTGGAAAACCTCTAATGTGCATCCATGTGCTTTCTCTACAGGGAAGTTCATTCCAGAAGAACATCAGAATGATGATGGAATGTTGAGTGTGAAGAGGAAAAAACTCTCATTCCTAATTCTCTCTGATCACAGGAACCTTGAGTAGGTGAAATCAGCTACAGGAAGAGGTTGCATCTACATCATATCAGGTAAGATCTTTGGTGTGTGCAGGTCAGTTTGAACCTGTATGACTAATTCACATCAAACATCTAAACCATTTTATTCTACAGTTTCATTTGGTCTGACTTTCTAATTACACAAAACCACCAGCAGCTCAGAGATTCATATCTTTATACTGCATTCATGTGTCTTATACTGAACTTATTATGGAGGTTGTCCAGATCCTGAAACGCTTCATCACATTTCTTTAAAAAGAACATAATATTGAAAGAAGATAAATGAATGTCTGGAAACTTCAAATAAATCAAAACTTTATTTATGTTCAACATACAAAAGGTCACTTTAATACAACATGAAGGTGAAAAACATTCACTGTAAATAAAAAATAGTCTGAATAATTGCAAATCTTACAAGAAAATAGAAATAAAGAAACAATGCATATATGAATAAAATTAAGTTTTAAAATGTCGAATATATGGAATATATGGAGCTGGTTTTGAGGAAAATCTAATGCCATCACATCCACAGACGTCCGATAAAATTGTTTGCTTCTAAATTTGTGGTAACAGTTTGGGGAAGAACTGCATATGGCTGGAAAAGTCTGGTGTCCCAATATTTTGTCCATATGGTGTAAATTACACATGTAAATACAAGCTTGTTTTTCTTACTTCTATCTTATGTAGCTGTTTCTATATGCTGGGTTCCATCCGTATGTCTTTCATCCACACTTGTGGTCTGTGAATACACTGAAGCTGCAGCTCTGGTCATGTAGATCTTCATACACTGCACTTGGCTGCATGGTGTCTGAAGCAGAAGTCTGGCGAGATGTTTCCTGAACTTTTCACCCACAAACACGTAGAGGAACGGATTGAGGCAGCTGTGTGAATACGCCACGGCTTCAGTGATCTGCAGCAGCAGCTGGATGGTTTTGCTGAGTTCACACCCTGGAGTCAGGATGTGCTTCAGTTCCAGTGCCTTGAGGAACGCTGCGATGTTGTACGGTATCCAGCAGCAGAAGAACACCACCATGACCACAATAACAAGACGAATAGCCAGTTTTGTAGAAGTACGAAGGGTCTGAAGCCTCCGGAGGATCATGAAGTAACAAAATCCTAAGATGCTCAGTGGAATTAGCAGCCCCAAAACATTCATTTTAAATATTGACCCACTTTTTATATCATGGTGATTATTTTCTGGATACGCGCTGCAAAGTGTTTCAGTTCCATTGTTTATGACTCCAAGATACAGAAGTTCAGGAAATGAAGACGCAACAGCGAGAATCCAGATGAAGATGCTCGCTAAAATCCCATAAGTCTTTGTACGGATTCTCAAAGAGAACACGGCATGGACGATCGCCAAGTATCTGTCAATGCTCATCAGCACAATAAAGAAAATGCCGGCGTAAAACCCAATGTGGTACACGCTGAGGACCAGGGTGCACATGAACCTACCAAAAACCCAGTGATCTCTGGCATAATGAGCCAAAAAGGGGAGAGTGGAGATTAGCAGAAGGTCAGAAATGATCAGGTTCAGGAGAGACACGTCAGTCAGGGTTTTAATATGAGAACCTCTCAGGATCACCCACAGCACCAGCAGGTTTCCCAGCAAACCCACCACGAAGAACACGGAGTAGAGCACCGGGAGAATGTGGCTTGAATGGGGGCCGTATTCACACGGTTCAGGAGGTAAACCACCATAATCAAATTCAGTTGTAGAAATAAATTCAGTGCTGAAAACAGAAAAGACAGAATTACTCCATGAGAAAGGTTCAGTGTGGAACATATCGAGTTCTGATCTAAAAACAGTAAATAAAGTCGTACTGTTTTAATCATTTCACAACCCAAAATGAGGAATTACAGTGGGATAATATTAGAGTATATCTGCATGCACACATTGTAGTTTCACAACCTTCATTTAGTGTTTTGTGGCTACATGAAGTGCACAGAAGCAACAAATAAACAGATGAAGAATGAGAGCAGAAGGTTTATATTATTATTATTATTATTATTATTATTATTATTATTATTATTATTATTATTATTATTATTATAGTAATAAATTTGTAGTGATTATTGTGATCATTACACCATGGATTGTTTCTGCAGAAATACACACCAGACTCCATGTTGTTAAATGTGAGGTTTTTCCCTCCGTCTGCTGTTAAAGTAAAGTGGTCTGGTTTTAGTGCAGTGGTCTTTACCCTGCTGAAAATCTCTCTCTCTCTTTCTCTTTCTGCTGTTTCTAATCAGAACATCTTACAGCTTCATTAGTGTGAACCACACACAGGTAATCTTCAAGCCCAAGAGAAGAAGCAGCGATGCAACATGACTCTGAGTGCAACAACCTTCACCACACGTGAATATTGATACGCTTTTTACTTTTTTATATCAGCGAATGGGTTTAATGAAAAAATATATTATTAAATAACAATTCATATCCAGAGCTCACCAGCAGATAGTTATATTTACACTTAAGCTCAAATCTCAAACGTGTTCCTGTAGTCATTATTCAAAGCAAATAGATTGTCATAGTGATGATACAGTGGAGGACCATCTCACACAGCAGCACAGCTAATCTTTCAACCACTTCCCTTTCAGCTAATTCCATCACTTTAGTAAAGATCAAGCAAATTCTTGATGTAGATAAAACACAGGAAGTGTGTACACTAGGTTGGGTGTGCACAAAGCATTATAACGCAATACTGCGTGGTCTTAGTGCAATTTTATAACCATTATCTTGCAAGTTGTTGGTTTGAGAACGCAGTAGAAGGTAGACATAGTGCTGCATAACAGTGTTATAAACACTATTGCCATCTTTACAACAGTTTCTGCATTGCTGGGGTGTAGATCTCCTTAATAATAAATCATCCTGATTCATACTATAGACCTCCTACACGATAATATACTTTATGACCTGCATCATGACATTATACAAATGATACAACTAGAAATTCAGATCATATGGTAAAAGCCATTATGGTGGAAATATTCACAAAGATGCTTTTAATGTGTGGAAAAACTATTTAGTAAAATATTCTCACCTGAATGTTGTAGTACTGCTGCTGTTCAACATCACTGCCATTCAGAATCAGACACTAAACAGTTCTTCCTGAGGTGAACAATACAGAGAAAGGAGGAAGAGGATGATTATCTAAATCTTGGTAAAATACCTCTGATACTAAACAGTTAGAACTGACAGTAAATGCGTTTTAGCTCTTACAGTAAGACAGCAAATGAGAAACACATTTAACAATTTAACAGCAATTATTATTACAGTGCAGAAAATGCAGGATTTAAAATACAGGTAGAGTTGATTGCGACACCACGGCCACAATGCTGCATACTTACAGAATTCAGAAACAGACTTGTCCTTCAGGGTTCTAAGTCAAAACCGAAATGAAATGCTGATGTCTGTAGTTTCTGTTTTTCACACTTCACTTTTTTGTCACGACTGCAGAGCTATATAGAGACATGCATCATGCTTGAGATGTGGTTAGTTTGACTTGCCAACACCTAATGCTGTTTTATGCAGAAGCACAGAGTCTGTAATTTCATTTCCACATGCTGTACCGAGGTCACTAACGGGAGAGTAAACCAGGAACATGTTAAAAGCAAAGTAGTTCACTCTAACGAGACGAAACCATCAGATGTGTCAAATGTAGTAATTAGTAATTTTCTCATGAGAGATCAAATAGTCTGTGGGCATCCTGATAACGGTCTCAGGAAGAGACTCTCAAAAGCTCAGCCATGCAGAATGATTCTGAGAAGGCTGTATTATGTGTAGAGCTGCTGTGTGCATGAGCCTTGGCACTGCATAGAAAGGACACTTCAGCGTATTCTGTAAAAAAAAAAAAAAGGTCATAACTCGAAAGCTCAAGGAACTGCAGAGACTTGAAGCTGAAGTGTAAAGAGAAAAACAGAATAGCTGCACACAAAGCAGTTCACAATATCAAAGCATATGTGGAGGCGCATACAAGGCAAGATCAAATATGGTAATAAAATGAGTGTTTTACAGTTTTTACAGTGTGACCCCTTATGTCCCCTCTCTTCCTGGGTCGATAAGAGGAATCCACCATAAGTAGCTGAATGTCATTAAATAAATAGAGGAACTAACAGGCTGGGTAAATTTCTGTGTCATTGTGAGACAGAAAAATTTGAGCTTTGAAAACGCGTCTTGACAAACAAGATCATAGCTCAATAGGTTTGTGCTCAAGAAGCTGAAGAAGCTTGTTTTGAGGAACAGGCCTTCAGTTCTTGATGATGATGCTAGCAGGGAAGAGTAATAATTTAAACGGTGTGCAAGGAAACAAAATTGCCGCAAGCAGGAAGTCTGTTCTGGGCTAAAAGCAAACTAGAGCCGACCAGCTCTCCCATCTGTCTTACTCTTCTACAGTATATGCAGACTGGACCACAGGCTACATCCAACTCCTGCACACTAACTGCAAAACTGATGCATCTTTATCTTAATGAAGAAAACAGAGTTCCAGATGCCACCATTAAGCTCCAAAGACTTGCCTTGACAAAAATGCAGTTCTGTTTAGCAAGGTTCTCAAAGTGGCTTGTGTGGTTCCATCAGCACAAAATGGTGCTATTAGACCAGATTCAAGATGCTCAAAGAGTACAGAACTACCAGAAAAGTGTTCAGAACAGGTTACTGCGACAAATTTACTTACACCATCATAAGACCATTGCTTGATATAACTTATTACTCACATAACCACAGAAGAGAGATACAGTGGGAGACCGTGGGTAGATCAAATAAGGTTGAGGTATATTGACCAAAGAAACAGCTCATAACTAAAAAGCTCCTGCATTTATTCCAAAAACACGTGGAACACCAACCAGGACGATCTTTTCAACAATTTGCTGGTGCTAAATATCTTTAGCACAAGCAGGCATAAAGCCACCACGGAGGATAATATCTCTGTCTTTATAACCCAGGAAGTGCAGTTGTAAGTGTGGAAACCACTAGCAGGACTGTAGGCTCAAACCCCATGACTAAAAAAAAAACTCTCAACTAAACTTTCTCAAACGACTATTTTTTGTGTTAAATAATTAAACTGGTCATCTTGTTACTTTACAAATCTTTATACTCCTCTTTTATACTCTTACATTCCACTTAGAAAAGTAATTGTCAAGTTACAAAAACCCTCTTGTATCCCATAAAGAAAACCACAAGTATGTTTAATAATATAGCTCTATCCCCAGACCCTCTCAGGGACGCCCTCCAAATTTTTCTCATCTTTGCACATCTAACAAAGTCAGGTTGGGCTCAGTGCACCAATTACTTTAACATTTTCAGTGAGCTGGTCATGTAGCAGCACCTCAACATTCAACATTTCTGTCAGTGTGACTTGTTTCATCTTCAACCTCAACGAGACCAATCAAAGCCAAGAAAACTTTACGTTTACATTTGGCCTTCTAGTTTTCTAGAAAAAAAAAGGATCTCGCAGAGCATCAAATAATAGACAGCAGGATGTAATTAAAAATTTTAACTTATATAAATAAATGTGTGTGTGTGTGTGTGTAAACAGTTATAGTCTACCCTAACCCTAACCCTAACGTATGGCTGAAGTGAGGAAAACTCTATGCAGAGTGCTCAGGGAATGTGCAGAACGGCTAGCAGATGTCTTCACTGACATCTTCAACATCTCCCTGAGCAGCAACGTTGTTCCTACTTGCCTCAAGACAACGACCATCATTCCCATGCTGAAAAAAGTCCACAGTCTCCTGCCTCAATGACTATCACTCTGTCGCTCACACCCATCGTGATGAAGTGCTTCGACAGGCTCGTCATGAAGCACATTAAGACCCACCTTCCACCCTCCCTGGACCCCGTGCAGTTTGCATACCGTCCAAAACGCTCCACGGACAATGCCATCTCCCCAACCATCCATTTAGTGTTACACAATATAGTGTCACAAAACAAATGAGACCACTCACAAAAAATAAAAATAAGACAGTAAAAGAGGCAGAATCGCGGGTATCATTTCAATCATTTTATTTCCAGCCTAAACATAAAAGGATGGAAAATGTAGCCAATAAGTGCAGGATTCTAATGATATATGAGAGGATTTTATTCCCCATGTGGGGAGTCTTAATTTTATTACTGTTTAGAAACTCTTAGTGTTTAAACAGAAGTGCACATGCACAGTGACGCCCTAGGAAGTGATGCAACTCTCAAGATAAGGGCTGGTCGTGGTTGGGGCTGGTGGTGCAGACAGTGGTTCCAGCACTGTTGGCTCCACTCTAGGATGTCAAATGGGTTCGAGGAGAATATAAGGGAGTGTCTGGAGAGCCAGGGATGCCCGAGAATTATGCTGGCGATGGAGTGTTCAAGGACCAAGAACAGGATCTCTTCTCGATGGAACAATCACACTTGGAGGGTGACCACAGGAGCACAATATTTTACCCGAACACGCCCTAACGGTTCCCCTGGATCGTCTGAACGGCGAGCCCCTCTCTCATGGGCCAGCTGGCGAATAAAGTAACCGGGATCACCACAATACAGGCATGTCTCGAGGCGACGCTCTATCTCATTTCTCGTTAGCCATTGGGCCCTTATCTTCATGGGTTCTGGTTTTGGGATGGAACTTGCGGTTCAGCCTCCCAGGATTGATAGGCAGCCAGCCTCTGGGAGATGCGTATGGATCTGTGGATGAACGCCTAAGACCCATCACGTTGTCATATATTGCCGTAGCCATTTTGATTTCATGGTTAAGCTCCTGATAATATGTGCCAAGTGGCTGGTGAAGAGCGAGTATGAGGTGGCCAAGGCACTATTGGCGCTACATATTGTTCTTACCCAAAAAGCGTAAAAAGCGTAGCTAGGAGCATGGGAAATTCAGGCAGTCATAAGGATGGTAGGTCTATGATCTATGGTCGTGAACTGTAGATCAGTCGGTGAGTAAAGGGGAAGAGGGACCTTATAAATGAGACGGGTAAATGGAGGACAGGTGTAGGTGATTGATTGGTGGCTCTCTGACAGTTCTGTTGTCAGACGAATCGAAATTTAAATTTATTTTTGAAAACCATAGATACCACATCCTATGGACTAAAAAGGAGAGGAAACATCTGGCTTATCAGTGTTCAGTTAAAAAAATCTGCATCTCTGATGGCATGGTGGGTGCATTAGTGCTTGTGGAATGGGCAGCTTGTACATTTAGAAAGGTTTCATCAATGCTGAATGCTGTATACAGGTTTTAGAACAACAAATGCTTTTTTCTATTGCAGAAAAGAAGAAAAATTAAGCATTATCCTTAACCAATAAACAAAATAGTAAGTGTCCTGGAGAGGAACAAACTCCTCCACACAAACTCAAACAAAGGTCAGTGACATGCATCAACAACTTCAACAGTGTATGGGAGCAGATTTCAATACAGAAGTCAATACAGTATAAAACAAAATAAAGGCCATATGTTTAGGTGCAAACCCCATTAAGTATCAGAAGATCAGATTGGAATTTGCAAAGAAATGCATACATAAACCACAAAATTCCAAAGGACTTCCATGGAAAAGAAGTTTACTGAGAAAGCGTCTGATCTTATAGGAATGAGCGATTAATGACCCTGTAGAAGATTTTCTATTTATTCAGTGAGTTAAAAAAAAAACATATAGTTTCCAAAGTTCATGGGAAAGATTTAACCTGCGCTGTCTCTTGACTCAAGTTTGCATTTCACCAGAAACAGCATGTCAGGGTTCCCAGTTTTTATCCATCTGTAATGTCCTCATAGCTGAACGGGGACCAAATATTTATAGACACATTTCAAATTCTAATAATAAACCATAATCCTTAATAATTCTCATGGGTTCAGATTTAAACATTTAAAAAGCACAAATGTAGGGTGTAAGGGTCAGGTGTCCACGTCCTTTTGGTCATGTAGTGTGCAAGTAAAGGTACAAGGGATAGTAGGTTCACCTCAATGAAATAGCAAAGGTACAGTTTAATTATTTACATTTACTTTTTTTTGCAGTTGGCAGACGCACTTATCCAGGGTTAAGGGCCTCTCTCAAGGGACCAGTAGTGGGGAGCTTCCACCTCCCCAATTATGCATTTATTTCTGTATATGCATCTAAATATAGTCTGGACTGATCTTAAAGCGGGAATATATAACACACTCAAACTTCACTGTTACTTCCAAAAGGCATTTTATGAGTTGTTTCTTTACTATCCAGACATCCCCTGAGAGATCCTCCATACTTGTGTTGAGTAAACTTCCGGCTTGGGTCATGGAACGGTTTATACAGTGCACTTGGACATTTGGTCTCAGGAGACTTGAGGCAGCTCCAGGTTCAGTGACCTGCAGCATCAACTGAGGGATTCTACTTGAGCTCACAATCTAAAGACAAGATTTCTCACACTTCCAGGAAAGCTGGGATGATGTACAGTGTCCATCATGGAATTTTAATAAGATAAATGGACAGTTTCTTGGAATTACAAAGTAATCGATGTCTCCGGGTGACCATTAAATAGTAAAATCCCAAGACTCCCAGTGGAATTAGCAGGACCAGTACATTCATTTTAATTTTAGCTTCAGTTCTCACTTTTACGTGGGATTCATATTTCGGATAAATGCTGCAAACTACTTTAGTCTTCATTTTGACTCAAAAGGAAATGATGATGCAATAACTAGAATACAGATAAAGATGCTCGCCCACATCCTATTGTTTAAAGAAAAGGCCAGATGTGGAACACGCTGAGGACCAGTGTATCTCTGGCATAGTGAGCCAGGAAGGGGAGAGAGAAGATTAGCAGAAGGTCAGCGATGGCCAGATTCAGGAAAGACACGTCAGTCATGGTTTTAATCTGAGAACATCTCAGGATCACCCACAGCACCAGCAGGTCGGCCAGCGAACCCACCAAGAAGGACACGGAGTAGAGAATGGGATAAAATACCATTAACAGAATGAAATGTAATGCATAGTTTACTAACAAGATTTGTTATTCTGATAACATCCTACTCAGTGTTGTGCCACAAAGTGCACGTCCAACAGCTGTACTGTAGCAGGCTTGTGGGATTTTGTGTTTATATAACTGCCTCTCTTTTAGATATCACATCCATCTCAAACCTCCTGACGTCCGTAACACGACCGTCTGTGCACAGAAGCAAGAAATAAGCTGACAAGTCATATCAAGTTTATTTCTACAGCACTTTTCACAACGGACATTGTCTCAAAGCAGCTTAACAGAACTTACGAGTTAAAAAGAGTGATAAAGCAATATCGTGTTTTTATCATCAGATTTTTCAGCAGAAGTTTTTTAACAGCAATATATTTCCAGTATATCAGATTCCTGTTAGACGTGTCGCTCGCTCGCTCGCTCGCTCTGATTTTGTTGTTTCTGCTTGTGCTTCTATGCAGTGGTCCTTATTCTGTACCTGAACAATATTTAACATTATCACATCTTATACAGTATAAAACACCAGTGTGCTCTATGATTCCTATAATATCAGCATGGTGCCGCGTAATACTCTTTTCATTCATACAGCAATTACATGAAACCAGTGGTCAAGGTTTATGCTACATCTTAAATAAATTAATCTTAAATAAATAATTCTTAAATAAATAAATAAATTTGTCATAGTGAAATTTTAGTTTATTTGTAGCAGTAACCTGCACATTGTTACCAAACACAGCAGTAAACATTAACATGAACTCAGAGTCCAATCAAATAAAATGCTGATGTCTGAAGTTTTTGGTCTTCATACTTCAGTTTTTGTGATGGATACAGGACTCTAGGGAGACATGCACGATGCTCAGCATATGGTTAGTTTCTCTCACTAGTATATAAAACTCTTTACGCAAAAACATTGAGTCTATAATTAGATTTGGACACACTCTGCTCACTGTTGTAAGTACTCCTGTGTGTTGGTCTGCTTAGTTCCTGTAGTTCTACATTTTCTCATGTCTTTTTATTTCTCTGTATGATTAAATTCACCAGTAATTCACTTGACTAAACAACATGTCTTTCAATCTCGCCTTGAACACAGACTGTCTGAATTCTAGACACTAATTGTGCCCGGATGTCTGTCTTTGTGAGAGAAAACACTGCCCCCTGCTGTAGCCTTCAGTATTCGAGGTAACAACAAACAGTCTGCAGCTCTTCCATCAGGTAGTTTTTCCTTCTTCCTCGGGTACTGTGGTCGTATCTTCAGACTCTGGTAAAGAACCTTTTGCTGTTTCATGACTGATTAGAGCTGATTATTCCTGCACGTATTAAAACTTCCAGGTAGTAATTACAATAATCCTCGAGGTAAAAGATTCCTGTAGTTTGTTGTGTGCACTGTGGGATAAAGAAATGAAACACTGAAAGTGAAAATAGAAAGTGGAGAAAAATAAAGAATAAAAATAGATAGAACACCGTTTCCTCATTTCAATCTAAAAATAAGAGCTCACTACACCAGGATTAAGGAAGAGCTGCTTTTAGGGAGTCTCTGCCTTCTCTACACTGACATTTACTAATTGCAACGTCAGGCCTTTTTTGAGCTGCTTATGGTGCAAGAACTTCAGCAGTAGCTCTGGCCATTCCTAATGTCATGGTAACAATAAAATACCACAATATCTTAGTGTTAGAGACATTCTTCTGTGTAATCTTCTGAGTTGGAATCCTTCAGGAGATCCTGCCTGACCAGGGCACAGCTCGCCACAAACTGTACAAATATTCATATGATAAATATGATCCACAAATGAACGAATGAAGCCAATATCACAACAATCATCACACCAAAATATCACAGCAGTGCTTGAGGAAACAGAAAGACCTCCCAGACATGCTTTGTAATTAGTAAGCTTATTTTAAGCTGCATGGGGTCCAGGAAAAGACAGAATTAAAGTTTCTCCTGATTGTAGACTTTCACACTGATGCAGAACCTTCTGGAGGTGGTTCTTGTACCTGACAAACATTGTGACAGGGTTTTTATTCCCGAGTGTCATGAGGTTTCCTAATCCCCTAATCTCTGTTCCTAGGTGGCGCTGTATCAGTTCGAGATGTTCTAAAGGAAGCAGTAAAAGTAAAAGTAGGTAGAAAAGCCTCCAACCACAGCTGTAATTTGATCTGCTTGTATATCGGTTGAAGAAACATTTTCCAGTGTAAACGCTGTTATTTATATTTCCTGAGCACAGAATTTATAAATAATGTGTTATAAAGTCTTGTTTTGGGCATAACATGGTTGTAAGTGTGTAAGTAAATAGTAGTTGATTTTCAGCAGAATTAAATAAAGTGAACTTCGAGTAAATCTTAATATTTTAGAGAAGGTAGAATTTAGAGTAGAAGGTTGTAGCTGTGGGTTTAGTTTGGTTGTTTTGGTGTTTATTTATCTATGGGTTAAGGGTTAGGTCATAAAAATCAGCTGATTAACATGTAGATGCCCTCAAAACTAAATTCAGCTTCAATAAAATGTGGTGCTCAAGAAAAATAATAACTAACTATATGGTTGTCCAAATATTTATGGACCTGGCTGTATATATTCCCATATTTATTATGCAGTAAAACATGTAAATATACTCATTAAATACGTATGATAAAATATACAACAGTAGTTTTGAATTCTACACTATAAGGACAAAAGTTTATGGACACCTGATCATAAGGTTTTAATGTAAATCTTTCCCAAAAAGTCTGGTGTCCCAATATTTTTGTCTCTATTTTGTTCTATAAGAGCAGCTCTGGTTCTCAGGTCACAAATCACTGATTTCTATCAACACATTATTTATTCAGGCTTGTTTGATGCTTCAGTGTAATCGAATTATAGCATAAAAACACCATCACTTGCTGTAAGAACTTTTGTGGAAGGAGCCAGAAATTACAGATCAAAGCAAAACGTGTATAATCCATTTTTTTTTTTATTTCTGGTCTCAATCTGTTTACACGGAAATAAAATCATTCCTGTTTTGGGTGCTGTTCATTCAGTAAACAGAGCTGAAGGTCAAAAAGTATTTCTTTAATTTTCTTAATTAATAAAAGCGGTTCATTGTGAAACATTGCACATGAAACTACACTGGAACAAAGGCATCTGAAGTCATTTACACAACGTGCCTTAAACAAGAGGATTCATAAAAACAAGAACAATAATCATATAATATGGAATAAGCGCATGAACATGGTAAATAATATTATACTAAATATTCTGAACATGTTTTATATTTTCACCAAGTAAATGAAAATGAAAGTTTTATTACAAAACAAACTTGTTTGCATTTTTAATACACTAATTTGCATATTCAAACTAGAGATCATTGGTCCATATATGAGTATAAAAAATATATGTAAAATATAAAATAAATCTAAGTAAAATTTATAAGAAAAATAAGTAGAATATAAAATGATTGCCTGAATTTAGCAGATGATGATAGAGTCAATGAGACATGAACATCTGGAAAAAGTAAAGACACTGAACAAGGAGAATTTCATTTTAGATTTTTACACAATGTGATCAAAAGAATGGGGACATAAAATACTGTGCAGTTTCAGGAAAATGTGGAAAAAAAACACTTTCAAAAATACAAGTGTTCATAGTTTCTTTTCATCAATGAACAAAAGAGAGACAGAAGAGAAATCCTAATCAAATCAATACTGCAGAAGGTTTTGCCTGTAAAACAACATCAGTTCTTCTCTGTCCTTTTTAAAGGAACTCGGCAGGTAAATCGTCCCAAACATCTGAGAGAACTAACCTCAGATCTTCTGTGTATGTAGGCTTCCTCCAATCTTTCTGTCTCTTCGTGTAATCCCAAGCAGACCATCACTTCCAGGAACGTTCTTAATGATGTCGGCTGTGTGTTTGGGCTCGTTGTGCTGCTGCAGAATAAATTCAGGGACAAACCTCCCTGATGGTCCTGCATGATAAAGAATCTGCCTCAGCTTTGAGGACACCATTAATCCTGACCACATTTCCATCTGCAGAAAAGCAGCTCCAAACCTGCAGCGTTGAGACTCTTGGCCTTGTTTCCATGTTGGGGTTTTGGCTCTATGGCCACAATTCTTTTGTAAAGATCACCTCTGCCCAGACTTCTTCAGACAGTAGATTGGTGTACCTGAGACCCACTGGTTTCCTTCAGGTCTTTGTTAATGTCACTGCTCTTCTGATGTTGAAGGGAAGTCAGCATAATCTCTCTTTCCTTGTTTCCTTGGCTGACCACTGTGTCTACAGTCCTCATCGCATGTTTTATATTTCTGAAATCGTTTTCTTACGTACAGCATTTCTACACACCTGCTGAAAGCTCGTGACAGTACTGTACGATGGACCTGTGCTGCTCGGGTGCGTCCTGCTCCATAGAGGCATTCTGTTCTTCATAGTTTTGGATGTTTAGACTTTGTATGAGTCCTGGAAAGTATAAACCAACATAAAAACCAGAGAGCTGTCTATGTGAGAAAGGCAAGAAGAGGGCAATCACGCTTTGGTGTAGCCAATACTGGTGTACTAACAAGCAGATGCTGAACATGACGGCTAATAAAACAGCAGCAGTTGTGAGAGCTTCAAAAAACAAATAGTGATATCACCAATAACAACCACAGGGAAGGCGTTTAAGTGCCACAATACAATACAACATGTTCAATTACTGTGAGAAACGAAATATATAGGCCATACCACAAACCTCAAGAGTCTCAAAAGCCCAGACTGGAATTCGAATTCAAAGAAATTCAAACCAAGAAAGAGAAATTGGGTGAAATTCTGTCTGCAGGTTCATTCAGAAACGTATCGAATCTCACTGAAGGAACTTTTTCTATCACGTGTTGAAAAGGCAATGATACAAAAACACGCTGCCGACTCGATAAAGTACCTCGTCAGGGAGAATATACAATACAGACTCATCAGATTTTATCAAAATTAATTATCAGATATTAACCGCATGAAGACCACATATCTCCTGAATCAGAGACAAACAACCAACTGAAAGCTTTTGCATCACGAGACAGTGTCTGTCTGTCTGTCCAGATGTGCAAATATACATATTATAGACTTTTATCTGTTCCAATACTTTTACTCATGAAGTTTGCAACCGTAGGTGTTCTGAGCTCTTAACGACTCTTGGTGTAAATCTCAGGAAGTGAAAGACGAATCTCACATCCATTGTCTCATATTTGTCTTTTGACCTAAAACACAAATTTCTTTTCACTCAAGCAGAAGAATAGAAAAAAACAATATACATACAGCAATTATTCTCAGAAAAACTCTAGAACCAACAAGCTTGTGTGATACGTCCATAAGCTTTTAAACGTACACACTACATCATTAGTTTAAAATGCATACAAATTGTGGCCAAAATTATTTGGACACCCGACCATCCATTTGTTGGTGGGGGTTTCGCCAACAGTTTGTAAACATTAATTGGGGAAACCCTTCAGAGTTTTTTTAATATCATCATTTGGCAGACGCACTTATTCAAACAAACTTACATTTTTATCTCATTCATACAACCGAGCAGCTATGGGGTTAAGGGTCTTACTCAGGGGCCCAGCAGTGGCAGTTTGTTATGGCTGGGATTTGAACCCATATGTTTCAATGTTCAATGCCTTAACCACCAATCTACCGCCAAATGCACACCAGCCAACATCAGATCCTGCTCTTATCCAACATACCTGAATGATTCCAGAAAATATTCTCAGATTTTAAGATCTAATAATAAAATAATAATAATAATAAAATAATAATAATAATAATAGACTGTTACAGCAGCAGGTGAAACTGATCTTTTGATTTTGAAGATTAATAAGGGGTCTAATGGTCAGGCGTCCACATCCTTTTAGCCATAAAGTGTACATAGTGAAGGTATGAGAAATGTACAGGGAATCACTTCAGCAAAAAAGGAATCTTACAGGTTAATATGCTCTCAACAAAAGTAGCTTAAAATATAGGACTAATCTAAAAGCAATGATATATGTATATAAACACATTAGTCACCTTTTCACTAATGCATCTAAATGAGATTGTAATAATTTGAGATGTTCCTCTACGATTCAGACACCAGCTGAGCGTTCCTCCACACTCGTGGTCTGTGAATACACAGAGCCTGTGGCCTGGGTCATGTAGTTCTTTACACACTGCACATGGATGCATGGGGTCTGGTGCAGGAGCCTGCCGAGATGCCTCCTGAACTTTTCACCCACGAACACGTAGAGGAACGGGTTGAGGCAGCTGTGTGAATACGCCACGGCTTCAGTGATCTGCAGCAGCAGCTGAGTGTTTTTGCTGAGTTCACACTCTGTAGAATCAGGGTACCTGAGTTCCAGTGCCTTGAGGAACGCTGCGATGTTGTACGGTGTCCAGCAGCAGAAGAACACCACCATGACAGCAATAACAAGACGAATGGCCAGTTTCTTGGAATTACGAAGTGTCTGAAGCCTCCTTAGTACCATCAAGTAACAAAATCCCACAATGATGAGTGGAATCAGCAGCCCCAAAACATTCATTTTAAAGAACGCTCCACTTCTTATTTCATTGTGTCTTGTGTCTTTTGGATACGCGCTGCAAATGACTTTGTCAAAAGTGTGTTCCTCTTTAAGATACAGGAGCTCAGGAAATGATGCTATAACAGCGAGAATCCAGACGAAGATGCTCGCGAAAATCCCATAAGCCCTTGTACGGATCCTCAAGGCGAACACGGCATGGACGATCGCCAAGTATCTGTCGATGCTCATCAGCACGATAAAGAAAATTCCAGAGTAAAATCCGATGTAGTACACGCCGAGGACCAGGGTGCACATGCCATTACCGAAAGTCCAGCTTCCTCTGGCATAGTGAGCCAGGAAGGGGAGAGAGAAGATTAGCAGAAGATCAGCGATGGCCAGGTTCAGGAGAGACACGTCAGTCATTGTTTTAATCTGAGAACCTCTCAGGATCACCCACAGCACCAGCATGTTTCCCAGCAAACCCACCATGAAGAACACGGAGTAGAGCACCGGGAGAATGTGTTTTGTATTTACATAATAATCACAGGGGCTTGAATCGTCATCAATGCCATAGCTGTAGTATTCAGAGTAATCCAGTGTCGTGCCATAGCTGTGGAACTCAGAGTAATCCGGTGTCGTCTTGCTGCAAAAAAACAAGAGACTTTTTCACAATGCAGTAAAGACTTTATACATAATAGCAAGAAAGTCACACCTCAGAGTTTAATCATCTATACGTTTATGCTAAAATGTAAAGTCACTCAAACAGCTCCAGTCCAATATCAAATCCCTTAATATCCATTAACAAACAAATGAACTCGAAATAGTTTTCCTTTATTGTGTGAATTCTTTTCTAAATTGATTGCGATTCGTGTATTATTTATCAGGTCAGCACTTGACATGTTCTAAACCTGCCCACATCCTGCTCATCGCAGTTTCACAAGCTGGATTTAGTCTTGTGGTTTGCTGTTTGCATAGTGCTGGTGTTCTGCAAAACAGAAATAAATCATAAAGAAGGAAAAGGTAATAAAATGAGGTAGTGCAAAGAAAGAGGTGGATCATATGCTAATTGCGTAGCAGTTTAGCGCTGACATGGTGTTTGGATTTAAGATTTAGCCCAATGTGCTGTTATAATGAGCTCCAGTCTTCTGGGAAGATGTTCCACTAGATTATGTGGAGATTTTGCTCATTCAGCTACAGGGGTGTTGATAAAGGCAGGTAGTGATGTTGATGAGGAGGTGAGGAGGTTCCTGGGGTGCAGTCAGCGTTCACATTCATCCCAAAGGTGTTCAATCGGGTTTGGAGCTCTATAGCAGGAGATCTTTCACATCTTTCAACCCATGGAAAGCAGATCTTCATGGAGCTGGCTTTGTGCACAGGGGCATCATCATGCTGGAACAGGTTTGGGTCTCCTACTGTAGTTCAAGTGAAGCCAAAACCTCATGTGCCTCAGTATTTTGTGCGTGTTTGGAGAAACACCCACGTGTGGGAGGAAAGTCGTGTCTTAATATTTTTGCCTAAAGCGTATTTCTTTTTTTCTTTCTAACCCTTTCAGCAATTTCCATCTTTTAGCTTGAAGACTGTTGAATTTATAAAACAGATAAACACAGGAAGAATCTACACCTTATTTATTTGCAGATGGTGGAAAAGTCACAACAGCATAACAAACACAAAAGTCATAACCAGAGTAAAAATCCTCGCTTTAGCCGGAATACACACTTCATTAAAAGATCATGTTTGCTGTAACTTGTGGATGCAAATGGCGCAGACGGACCTGTGATCTTATTACGGGATAAATATAGCAGATGCACTGCCTCACATGTAGGATGATAAGTGGAAAGTTTTGTACAATTTGCAGTGCGTAATGAAAGTGTGGTTATTAAAGGCCAAATACCCACAACTTTACTATAAATAGTGTATAGAAATCCTACAGACTCAATTTAATACATATGAGTAATGTATTTCTGTGTGTTTAACCAAATTTATATATACAGTATGTGTGTGTGTGTGTGTTTGTGTGTGTGTGTATATATATATATATATATATATATATATAGTGTGTTTGTACTGACCTGTTTATATTCATGACTTCATTGCTGCAAAAAAAAAAAAAAAAAAAAAGCAACTGATATAAATATCGATGTTATTTCTCATCTTATAATCCATTCAGAAGGAAAACTGTATTTTCTATTTACTTGAAAGCAGGTCTAATGATCCAGTTTCAGGAGGAAGTTTTATCTTGGTATCAACTTCACCTTTGTTCACTATTCACCTCCGAGTCCCTGACCTTATACAGTGTCTTATTTAAACAATGTAACGCAACCCAATTTCAGTTTTTCAACATAAACCCTGTGCTCTGGAATAAATACAAAAGTGCCTTTTTTGCTATTTGGAATGAAACGTATCTTTACCTGGTCTCGGTGGTTTCCCAAACGGTGCTGTTCATCGTTGCGGCCCGTCAGCTTTAAACAGCTCTGCTGTGGAGAAATAGAAACCTAAACCAGGCTGAATGAGTAAAACATCTAA
This sequence comes from Silurus meridionalis, assembly GCF_014805685.1. Taxonomy (NCBI): domain Eukaryota; kingdom Metazoa; phylum Chordata; class Actinopteri; order Siluriformes; family Siluridae; genus Silurus; species Silurus meridionalis. The sequence continues at coordinate 6,490,744 of NC_060887.1, read as the reverse complement.
TGTTAAATGTCAACTAAAAAAAAAATACAATAAGAAAATTTACCAAAAAAAAAGTGCAGACTGCAGATTCATGCATTTAACAAGTAAAACTAAGTCACATCAAGCAACATTGACTGCATCTACTACTATTTATTTAATTTGCAGTTCTTTTGGACATCATGACGATGTACTTACAGAAGGCAATAAAAGACTTGTCCTTTAGGGCTCCGACTCAAAACACAAATGACATATCGAGTCTGAGGTTTCTGGTTTTCACACTTCTGTATTTCTGACGACTTAAGTTGATGACGCTCATCAGGTTCATTGCCCAGTTAAAATCTAATGCTCTCATGCTCAATTGCGTTTGTGGTAACGGTGCAGAGAACACTGATACTCTGGAAAGGCTTGTGGTTATAACAAAAAAAACTTTCTTTCAGTTCAGATAGACTGAATTTTCCAGCATTTTAGAAGTGAATTACAAAAATAAGTCGTTCAGCGTAACGAAGGCGCAGTCGATTTTTTAAATTTGTGATTTTTATTGACGCTGCGCCAAAATTGTGCGTTTATCATGGACATGCACAACAAATGCTGCACAAAGACAATGTGTGTAATTCTTCCTCATTATTATTATCATTATTATTGCAACTATTAACAGAACTGATTAATATGTAATTTATGTATATATTCATGACACCCCTGCTAAAAAATACATCACCTTAATACGGCGTTTCTATTAAAACTTAACTGCTCTCCGTTCTCTTTAGTAAATTTGC